>NC_037593.1:7098161-7398161 GCF_003073045.1 Pomacea canaliculata
ATTTCTTACCTCCCCGCTTGAAGATGGCGCTAGCTGCCTGAAGTGCTTGTGCTGGCGTTGGCTTCTACAGGTAATTGGCGTCAACATCTACAAACATCTACCTGCACCACGTTTTTTACGGGTGACTGATCTGGTGAAAGTCAGGCCGGGGTTTGCACGCACTGAGATCAGGCTTCACGGGCTTACTCTGTGACCATGTCCCGGTCACCAACTTGAATGGCGACTGGACCGGTGAATCGGGTCACGTGACCCAACCAGCACAACTCTTCTCCCATCCCATCCCACCCCCTCTGCACGAGAAACCGATTATTTTCGTTAGCAGTTTATGCATCTGCCCAATATCAGTCGACTCTTTGCTGTAAATACACAAATATTCTTCGAGTTTACTTTAAAACTTTTTATCAGTAACAAAATATTTATTTAATTTTAACCATCGATGTTTATAAGGCAGTCTCGCCATTGCTCATGCGCAGATCACATAAGAACCAAGCAGTTTGAAGGTGGGACAAGGACTAGTGGGGTCCTCCCCTTACTCTACCTCATTCCTACACTCCTACAGCCAATCATCATACAGAGAAATAGGTCAAAATCATGACGCCATACTTCCTAATTAACATATTGTCTTACAATTGGGTCTAGAACACAGCTTTGGAGAGACGTCGCCATGTTTTGCTGTTGAGTTCGTGACGTCATCTAACTCATGGTATTCAAGCCGTTACTTACTTCAGGTACCTAGGTTAGACAAGGAACGCAGTGGTAGTGGGGATCGTGCCTAACAACTTCCATCCTGGCTACAGCAAAGTGAAGAAGACTGACGATACAGCGTTGCATTTCCTGTCACGTGGTGCTGCCTACGTCACGAATTAAAGTCAGTTTTGTGTTCCTTGTCGAAAGAGTACAAAACATGGCGGCCTTCATTGAAACCCGAAATGTTGAAAGCATCAGCATCTTTCGGAACGTCCGTATTTATCATTAAAGCTCAACTTGTCATCTCCCTTGCCTTTTTTCTCCTTTCAAGATATCATAGAGTTAAGGAGTTAGTCTTTTTCTGATGTCAAGCTGCAAGCCTAAAAACATGGAGAGTTTAAAACTGTGACCTCAGGCATGTCTATCAACGGGCCAATTAATGTATGGTCTCAGCTCTCCTGCTGGTTTTAGCCTGACAAAGTAAGAGTTTATTTCTTAAAACTTGTGTTTGTGCACAGTGAGCTTAAATATCAAAACGGAAAGGTGCTATTCACTCGGATCTCGAACTGAGCTCAGCTACATCTTTCATTTCAGTCGGTTGTTAATAATAATAATAATAATAATAATAATAATAATAATAATAATGGTTAGTCTTGTAAACAGGTGTCCCATTTAGAGAGAAAGAAATATGTCGTAGCCGAGATACGAACCTGCAACACCCGATTTTCACTGTGGTAATTACAGATGCTTTAGTCTGTCCGCCCTTGTTGGCCCCTGTTGGCCCTTGCTTTAGAAGCACGGCGCTGGGGTCTCGACGACGCGATCCTTCATTTAACAACAGGTGAGTCACGTGACACAGGCTCCTCAGATATTTTACGACTAAACAGAGTACGTGGGAAAAATACTTCATGTTTAAAGTGGAATAAAACAGGGTCAAAAAGTCTTGTCTAAATATAACTGCTCGCTAGCCTTGTAAATGCTAATCAGAGAAATGTTAAACCAAACAGAATTTATGTGAAATCAGCATGTTTGATCATGTTTATACATTTCTCTACTTCCGTCACTTGAGTGAGTGTTTTGTGGAGGGTCTGGGTACCTTGCACCCTGAACAAGCCAGAGGACGTTGAACTGCCGCCCTGTCCTCATGGAGTAGGAGGACTGGATTTAATTTGACGAGAAAAACATTCCTCTGTTTCTCGTTTCTCGCGTGGGGTATTTTTTTCCCGAGATGTCATTTACTCGCTCAAGAAGAAAAGCAGCGGAACAAAACAAGTTGCAGCTCTTAATGTAACCCATTCATCAGACTGCAACCACCAGGGGAGTCGGTGTTAATGGCTCGTTTTATGTGAGCTGCACTTGAATTTAAATGTAGGATGGTTGGAGGTATTACGTAGCCGTTCGTTTGGAAAAACGTGGAGGGCCACGTGGAGGCCGTTAATATGTTTGGCAAGGTGCTTCTTACCGTCGGCTTGTCCCTTGGCAAGAACAGGGCTGGCATTAGGTCGTTATCACACTGCGTTTTGACACAATGTCAGGGAAGATTAAGCCCACATTTCAGTGCAAATGGAGGACGAGACGATGCAGGGAGGGGAAAGATTTATGTTTCACGTTGAACCGACAGCT
Organism: Pomacea canaliculata; assembly: GCF_003073045.1. NCBI lineage: Eukaryota > Metazoa > Mollusca > Gastropoda > Architaenioglossa > Ampullariidae > Pomacea > Pomacea canaliculata. The sequence goes on from NC_037593.1 coordinate 7,100,472, forward strand.
AAAGCTTACACCCCGGCGCAGCAGCCATCTTGTAAATAGGTGCTAGATGTAGAGAAAAAAAAAAAAACCGCGCACGAGACGAGATTTGAACACAGGACTCCTGATCCTCACTGTACTGGTGACAAGCGTTTAACAGGAGGCAGTGAGGAGGGAGAGAACGAGTGAGAGAGATACGGAATACGGAATATTTACTGCTTAATTCTAACATGCAGTGACCAAAGGTTGCATGTGACTTATAGTCCTATATTCGGGCCCGACACCCTTCAATAATATATTTGCGTAGCTTTTCCTTTGTCTATAGCAATGTGCTCTTTGGAAATGAAGAAAAGAAATAAAGAACGAGGAAAATTATTACAAAATATAAAAAAGACAGGTGGTTTCTAATGTTTGTTTTTTTTTTTTGTTTTTTTTTTTTTGTTTTTTTTGCTGTCGGCTTTTATGTCATCGATATCTTGTCCAGCCTTACAAGAAGCTATCATTTCTAGAGAAAAATAACATGCAGGAAAGCGAGATCTGAACCAAAACCCACGATTTTCTTAACGAGAAACGCTTTACCACTAGTTCATCGGATCCTTTCGCCAAAAAAAATAAATAAATAAAATAAAACAAAAAAAAACAACCCCCAATAATAATAATAACTAAAGAAAATAGAGGAAGGAATGCAGAAAGGAGAGAATGGAAGATTAACTGTCAGTGTGTCTGGAATGTGTCTTGGGGTGTTATACATAAATTGGTACTGTCGTGAATAATTGTTCTGTTCTCTCTGTGTTTGTTCTACGGTTTGGGCACTGGGGTGCAGAGAGATAAAAACATACAAAAAGGAATGCTGGTGACATCTGTGCCAGAGAGTGTCATGCTATTCATGTTGTTTGTGTTTTTTGCTTGTCGTTTTGCATTTTTGTTGTTTGGTTTTGTTTTTGTTTGTCGTTTTGTGGGTTTTTTGTTTTTTTCTTTCTTTTGTTTGTGTTGGATTGTTTTGAGTTTTTGTTTTGTTTCTTTTATTAAGTTTGTGTTTTGTTATTTTGCTCGTTTTTTGTTTTCTTGCTGCTTTTTTGTTTGGTTGGTTTTTTATTATTGGCTTAGTTTTTGTGTTTTTGTCTGCCTTTCTCTATCTTTCTGATTTTCTATTTGTTTTTTTCTGGTTTTATTTTTGGTGCATGGATGCATTTTTCTTCGTTTTGTCTCGTCTTCATTTTTTGTTTTTCCTTTTTGTTTCGGTTTCACGTTATTTTCATCTTCGCTCTTTTGCTATTAATAATCTAGAACTCAGATGATACCTGACACACAATCTGCTTTCTCTTCATTTGATCTGTCAGGTCGTCCTAATCTTAGTTGTGTGTGTTTATTCGTGGTCCTCATCTTGTCGTCCAGTCGTAATGAAGAATTTTATTTCATATTTTCTACATGTTTCTAGACCAAACGATAAATTACCTTCCAAGTCGCCAGTCTGTTCACAGATTTGTAACCACTCAGACTGAACCGGCAGTTGTTTTTTTTAATTTAAATTTTTGACATGTAACACAATCCTTTTAAGATAACAGAAGAATATAGCTATCACAAGAGAAATGGGCTTAATATATTCTAAAATTCCAATATATATTCTTACACAAGTATTGGATATGCATGTCAAATAAACACATTCTCACCTTAAAACAGTTATTTTAGGCTTTTAACTTTTATTTTCTTTACTTGAACAGACTAATGACACTAGAGGAAATATGTTGACATAATATTGAGCGTTTTCTGTAAACATTTTTACAGATTCAGATCATATTACAGGATTGTTGTAATACACTAGTAGGAACATTTGGAGTAGGCCTCTACATCATCATTAGCTATTTTGACAGCAATAGCTTCTCTTGATAAATATTGCAACAATCAATGTTGTTGAGCAAATAGGACTTTAAATCATTTACAAACAACAAAGTCGATAGGTTTTCTCTTGCTCTACCCCACATAAATTTAAGATAACCCGAACTGCATTTACATATCCTAGAACAAAATTTTATCTTGGAATATTTTTCACGGTTTGAAGAAAATATGAACATCTACTTTAAGCAATTTTTTTTTAAAGAATAGATATTTTAATTTTATCAAATATTTATATAACAGTACATGTGGTCATAGAAATATGAGCAGTCTCGTTAGCATGACAAATTATATTTGGTTTTTGAGTAATTTCCAGAATAAATTTTTACAATGCACAACAGATCAAAGAGTCTCCGCCTGATCTGTCAATCATATCATCGTACAGTCTCAGGATTTTTGTTTTCGTGTTTAAAAAGAGAGTTTTTTAAACGAGTTTTTTTAAAACATCTTTTAACCCCTTTTTTTCAAACAGTTTTCTACAGTCAAGAACTGAATCAGAAAACCACGACATGAGCTTATTGACAGATTCCGATGTCTCTCTGTGTAACGATCTCGTCTTTACTTTGCCGTAATCTCAATATCGCTCGACTCTGCAAGACAAACAGGGTTACTTAAGTCTCTCACTGCTGTTGTAGCTGTTTGATGAAACCAAGTCAGGCAGATTTTTTTAGGTCTTCTCAAGATCCCAAGAGCCTTGGTGCTGTTTGGAGGTCGGCACATCCTCTTTTAATAGAGAAGTCTATTTATAAACTACGAAGGACTTGCAGAATGCCATTTTATTTTTAAAACATCGCTAAATGCTTGAATAAAACAGGCTGATGGTTGACAATCGCAATCTGTTTTGTAATCAACACCACCAGCTACGATTCTTTAGTTGACAAAAATTTATCAATCTTTTTTTTAAACCGTATGGCACGCATTTAAAATTTAAAGCGGCAGAAAAGAATCTAGAAATGTGGGAGACCTTCAGGACTGCCACAAACTATCTTTTTTTTTTTTTTTAAGTGGAGCATGTGAGAAAGAAGATTTTTCCATCACGAATGTAGTCCATTAAACATTTCACCGACGTTTCCTGCTAGAATCCTTGTTCCCATAGCCCCTTTCATTTCACCGACGTTTCCTGCTAGAATCCTTGTTCCCATAGCCCCTTTATCTTGTAGGCTTTTTGTTTTCATTCCCTTATTGTTGTGTAGAAGTATTTTCCACCTCGAAGTCGGCAAATATCATTAGAAGGTATTGCTTACATCATAAATAAAAATCTCTCTGCGAAATTTTCTAGTTGTTTTTTTTTTTTAAAGTATGGTGTGACTTTGGTGATGCTGTCGAAGATTTCTCTCCCTTTGGCTGACGTCAAGATGGCATTATTTCTTGTTCCGTTGGCTGAACTTGCGTGCTCGTGTCAGAATCACTCGCTCTCTGCCGAGCTAAGAATCTCCTCTTCCCATCGGCCTTGCCAAAAATTATGCTACCGGGATCAGAATCCATTTCCTGCAGACAGAAAGTGCATGCTTGGCAATTAAAAGTAAAACGAGAGAAAGTGGAAGACCAAAATGTCAAATAAAAGAGATGGAAACCTGAGTGCAAAAGTTATTCTCAGACAAATATGTTTCACAAATTCCCAAAGATCTAAGGGAGAGAATCTGCTTGCGACAAACGAACCTTTAAATTTTGCAATTTTCACTGGGGTCATGGAAAGAGGTTCCAACCTCATTTCTCTCGATGCCTTAGAAGACTCACTAATTGGGCTGCCCTTCATTAGCACGTTATTTGGAGACGATAAAGATTTTTCTCAATTTGAGTGTTCTGTAGACTTGACTTTTTCGAGTTAAATTGAAATCTTATATAGGCCAAGAAAAATAAATAATTTTTATATAAATAGAAATCGGTTGTAGAAGATAAAACTTCTAAAATAAAAATCCTTCTCAGATTGCTAGAGGAGAAAACACACGAACAAAAGATCAAAATACACAGTGTTTTTTTAAAGAGCATGTTGAAACATATCGCATTGTTTTATTCATTAAACACGAACTGGCCATAAAAATTGTTTTTGCACTTCCCTATCTGTTTGCGTGTTTATTGTTTTACCGGTGTTAATACTACTTTGCTACACTTCTTAATTTTGATTTACTCTTCTCGGGCTTACAGGTTTGGAATAATTTACTTTTTTGACAAATTGAAAACCTCAGTGGTGAATGTTTAAATAATTTTTATTGGCAACCAGTTTTACAGCCACGATGCATCCTTTGTTACGGCCAAAGAACCATCTTTTGTTACGGCCATGAGACATATCTTTATATACAGCTGAAGATATCTTTATATCCGTCTGTCATCACTGTTTTTCTTGGCTTCATCCCGTGATCTACACATGTCATCTCTTGAGCAGAAGTAATAACACGGGAAGGGCGTGAAAGGTTGTGGATTTTTTTTTTCTTTACAGTCGGCCATCCTAAGCCGTGAATCTCTTGGAGTTCCTGTTCTAAAACATTTTGCAGGTGGTCCCGCTGTAGCCTCGTTGCAGGTAAGCATCTGATGAAGCAGCCAAACCAACAGACATAAGACCGTGGTCCCACGTGGAGAACTATGTAAAGCCGGAGACGGCAAAGCTCATTTCGTGCTGCACCATTTTCAAAACAGATATATCTCATCGGCTTGTCATAAACAAAGCCATCAACTGTTAAGGTAAGGCTTGCTACCAACGGAGGATCATTCTCCCCCCAGGGAGGGTTTATTGTTGTTGGACGTCGGTTTACCTTGGTGAAGAATTTCTGGAAGTCAGGTCTGGCCCCGCGGTCTCCGGGCTCGCAGAGTGACACGTGAATGCTGGTGGTAGGGACATGGTCTTCCAGAAAGAAAAGAAAAGAAAAGAAAAGAAAAGAAAAGAAAAGAAAAGAAAAGAAAAGAAAAGAAAAGAAAAGAAAAGAAAAGAAAAGAAAAGAAAAGAAAAGAAAAGAAAAGAAAAGAAAAGAAAACAAAGACTGTCTCTGGCAAGACCACATGCAAGGTTGGAGCCAGCGTGTTGCTGAGAATGACATGTTTGGACAAGACTGTTGATACATAAGATGACCTGCAGACCTGTCATTTGATTTCTGCTCTTTGCTTATTTAAGTTCTTTTTCAGGATCATCAGATACAAAACTGTTGATTTGTTTGTTTTTTTTTAAAAGAGAGGCTCTTATTAAGCAAACAAAATTAGCGGGTTTTGTTTTAGATCATTTGAGTTTATTTTTTTTAAATTAATTCTTCTCAAAAGATTAGTTGACAGTTGGTGTTTGACGCCGAGTCAGCAACTGCGGTTAGTTCACTGTGAGCTAGTCCCACCCTGTACACAGGTTCCATATGAAGAGAGGGATTTAAAAAAAAGAAAAGAAAAATGCAGTCGATTACGCACAAGATGTTGAGTAAGAGTAGCTTGTTGCTGCCAGGTGATTACTGATAACTCTAGTGAAGCCTAAAAAATAAGCATGAAGCCAGGGCGTCTTCATCCCGCCTGTCAGTGACTCTGAAAGTCTGATTCGCCGATAAGCACACCATGGACCGCGACGCCAGCTTCCCTGCCTCGTGGAAGTTCCAGCAAACATCTAACTCTCCACGACGATCGGAAAGCAAACAGGCATCTGCACAGCTTACGCCCGGGATCAGCTCAAACAAATAGAGACGTACATATAGTCAACCGTGGAAACATCTAGCTTCAACCCTTTCATACTTATCTAACACTTGAAAACCGTTAAAATGTTTTACCGTTAATATTCTGAACTGGTTAGATGCAAACATAAGACTCTTTACTGTCGTGAAACAAGTGAAAACTTTATATTTAAAGCAGATTATTTGCTAAAAATAGTTGCGGCCTTATGCTCCACTGGGATATATAAATAGATATTAGCAACAAAAAGATTTGTTAAAATTGAATTACTTCTCGCCTTTGGCTAATCTGGATGACTTCATGTAGAAAGACTTTCGACCTCTGAACCCGCGCACCAGTAGTCCCAGATACGAATACGCTGGTGATTTCGAGTGTTGGATTAACTTCTTCATTACAGTGGCCGGTTGCAAGATTTGAACCCACCGCCCTCGATTTTTACTCAGTGCCAATAAGAGCATAACCATTGGGTAAACTCCTTTTTGTAAAAATGGGGATTAACTAGTCTCAAAGCAGAAAAGTACAGTATTTGCAGTATATATTTTCTTTATTATTATTATTATTATTATTATTATTAAAACTACCAATAACCGCTCAAAGATCAATCTGCACGACTCTTTACTTAATTTACTGCAAGTGTCCTATAAGGCGGCCAACTTCCCCCTCGCTGAGTTCATTCACGAGATTATCTGTGTCATCGACATAACAACGGGTACAAAGCTAGCAACACCTTTCTCTCGATAATGTTATCTCCAGCTCGGCTTCCTCCCTAATCTTCCCGACAGGCGCTGTGTGGCCAATGTGCGCATGCGCAAGGGTCATGACGAAATTGGCATCGTGTTTTGACGTCATCAAGCCGTAGGTTTCGTATCCTGTGACGTCTGCTAACCGACCTTTCACCCCTGTGCATGTGTGTGCGCGCTCGAACGCGCGCGCGTGGTTCTGTTCTGTTCTTGCAGAAAGAGTCGATTAACCAGTAAAGGTAAAAGCCATTAACGTTCTTACCGAAAGGAAAAATCTCCTGTATTCTCTTTCTTTCTCGTTGCATCTTTCTTAGTCTCTACTTGAATTCCTGAACACTACTTATATTTTCTGTATCATTATCAACCTGTATTTCACCTTTGCTGACACGCCCACACCTTCTGGGCCCAGAGGTCTGCAACCTTTCATACTCGGGAATATTTCTCAACTCCCTGCTGGGTTTCTTTACGAATCACAAACGAACCAATCGTAAGAAGATGTTCCCAGACTCACCAAAGATCGAGAAAGCAAGCTAATGGACATGGAAGGTAAAAGGTTAAAAGGTTTCAAAGTTACACCATATTTTGTGACCACTGGGTACCTGGTACGCGACAGACCCGAACCAAAAGAAGCATGGACCAAGTTGATTGAGGATAGGTAGTATATACATGTACTTTACCGCAACAATAACACACACACACACGGTTTCGCAGCCTGACGGAAGGAGGTCTGGCAGGGACCTACCTCGGTCATCCATCCAGCCAGACCAGTATTACAGGTGGAGGGAGGCCCGTATGTACCTGTCGGGGGAATCACAAGATATCGGCATGGCTGGAGATGGCAAGGATTCTGAACAGAAAGGGTGCAGGGCAGGTGAAGATGTTGGCTTCTAAATGTCAAATGCAAAATTCCTTTTCTGGCACATTGTGCTATTTCTACTTGCCTGCGCAGGGCGGCGCACGATAGGGACCTAAATGTCAGGTGAGATGCGGGTTCGGGGAGATGGTGTGAGCGGCAGGGCTGTGGTATTTCAGAACACCAGTGCGCATGCGTGTAGGTGCATACGAGTATGTGGGTCTGTCCGTTCACGGGCATATCCGCTTATATGTCCCCACATTGACAGACAATGACATGCTTCTTCGCTAGTACTTACAAGTCATACATACATTCGTACCAAGTGACGAATGGGTCCGTTAGTAGCTGTCGTCAGAAGAAAATTATTGGACAGACGCTGTGGCTGACGAGAGACGAGGCTCATTGTTTGAAGTTGAGTACTGTGTGTGAAGAATATGACAATGACGAGAGACGAACAGACGAATGACCGAAAATCATCGAAAACGGATGACAAAAAGAAAACCGGAAACGACTCCTGGACTCTATTTTAGGAGAATCCACTCATTATTTATCAGAGGAGTGCAAAGAGCGTTACTCGAAGCTCATTTCGAAAAACAATATCAGACCTCGGGGTAGGCTTTTCTCTCCCTCGTCCAGACATAAAGGTTCACTTTGCGCTCTGACATTTATTGTTATTATGAAGGGAAAGAAGATAAGAACGTTACATAGCAGTCAAGTTCATTCACGTGTAGGCGAAAAGAGGATAAACATTTGTAGATGTAAAGATTGGAAGGTGCCTCGCATGGGGAGGCTCCACAGATAGAGTTGGTGTATATGGGTGTAGAGCAGAATCCACCTAAAGACCTACCCCGGCTTGTGTCTTTGCTATATACAATTATATTTACAAGAATCTTCAAACTGCATCAAAGGTGTCACACGCATAGTATTCTATAGATAGAACGCTCTCAAACGATGTGAAAAGTTTTCTCCTATATTGTCACATATTTTTACACTTATTAATGAGTGTCAAACGGTGTCAAAATACTGTTTTCTATGTACAGGATGTTTTATTCACATATTCTGTGGTCTATGGAAAGGGTGTTAGAAGGGTGACCGCACTGAAGCATATGTCGGTTCTGGCAAAAAAGAGACAATGGACAAGAGGAGAAGGGACTCGTTGTTTTCCTCTCTTTTCTGTTATTGCCTGCTCCACGACAGGTTGATAGGTAGATAGATGTGTCAGACACCTGGGATTTTGTTGTCGACTGAAATGTCAAACACTTTGTTTGAAATCTGCCTCGCATTAGTGCACTGTTTGAACACATGTATTTATCCTTCAATTTGTGTTTTTTGAAAGAAGTGGGTAAGGTGGGGGAGGGGTGTGTGTGTGTGGGTATGCGCACATGTGTGTGTGTGTGTGTGTGTGTGTGTGTGTGTGTGTGTGTGTGTGTGTGTGTGTGTGTGTGTGTGTGTGTGTGAAATACTCAAAGAATATGTGCATGTATGCTTTTGCTTGTGCTCCTCTGCTGTTATGCAATAATAATACATACATACGCAAGTAGCTTCCGTTAGACGGGCGAATGGTTCATAGCATTTGCAACAACAACAATAATAGTAATAATGACTCGTTGCTACTAACAGCAAAGTTTTTACATTTCTTTTACCCAACGGTATGCGGCGTTCTCATAGAGTAGGAATGTTCCTCCATCACTACATTATCCGACAATACAGCGTATCTCTCACATTATTGATGTAAAATTCTTACCCAAGATATTGTCTTACCACGGACTTGTATTAAATTCTTATGTACTTGATATAAGGGGAACTCATCGCTGTAACAAATTTTCGGAGTAGTGGGCCTTACGTTTTACGTGACGGTTGTATACAAACTTTGCCAGGCTTGCTCAAACGTCCATCACTATTTATCCGCCTGATAACGGCTTTCATCACAATGAGGCGTTTAGTTGCAGAGCGAGGTTTGTACACTCGTACTGTTTGAATCAACGTTTCTTACTGTTGTTAGTCGCAATGTCTGGAAGAGTTGGCGGTTCACAACAGAAAAAAGTTGATTCCGAAAAAAGCGGTGGCCAAGCGATAACCTTCGGGGGGGGGGGGGGGGGGAAAGGGCCCTGGGAGTGGGATTACCGGACGGAGGACGAAGAGAGGCAAGGGGCGATCACTCGAGATGCACTCGTCTGCTCTGCTTCATCCTAGAAATGCCAGCGGAGGCGGAAGAGTCAGCGTGAAGCCAGAAGAATGGATCTGGCCACCGATGACGGTGAGGGGGAGGGCGTGGTGAGGAGAGAGAGGGGAGATAATGTGAGAGGTAACGGGAGTGATCCTTCCTGGCTCTCGGGGGGGAGCGAGACTGGTAGGAGCTGCGAATTCGCAGAGACACGAGCAGACATGAATTGTGTCAGAAGAGGAAATAATATTAAAAGGAGGGAAGGGAAAGGATTGTAAAGAAAATAACATGCTGGGATGGAAAGAAGGAAGCTTGAAAAAGAAAGGAATTAGTAGACGACGAAAAATTAAGGAGACTGTGTGTGTGTGTGGTTCTTATATGTATCTGTGTACGTGTATGTGCAAGTGATTATGTATTTTGTATATTTCAGATGCATATTTTTAAGTGTTTATGCGTGTGTGTCTATGTTCATACATTTTTGTATGTGTGGGCTTATGTGAGTGCGTACGTGCGTGCTTTTATATGGGGGCTGATGAGAGATAAAACAAGAAAATAAACTAGAGACAAAGAAGAAATATACCCCAAAAAATGTATGCGTATAAAGAAGCAAAATCAGAAAAAAAGAGAGAAAGGGAATACCCAAGAAGTGAAATCAGTGTACGTTGCCGAAGGTCGTCTCCATTTGCCACTCTTGCCGTTGCCTTAACTGACCAATTGAAACCCGTCTTCCTGGTTTTTGTTTTGTTTTTTCCCCAGCCTTGCCTCTTCTGCACCTCATTTCTAGTGGCTTTCTGCCTGGATATTAGCCTCCTTACAACACCATTAACTTTTCTTTTGAAGCAGCCATGGTGTCAAACCTTGTAAAATCGTTAGAACATTATTACATTCAGAAAACTAAAACAAAATCCTCTTCAACAACATGTTGACTATACCACGTGACTCATTATCGTGTAAGTACTCCCGAATGTCCCAGTTCTTATGGCGTCATTAAACCGAAACTAAAGATTTTTTTTCTTAAACCAAATTTGTATAAGGTCTATTTTCAAATGCCGGAATTCATTTGTCCTGTTGAATGAAGCTTTTAGGTCAGGACGACAGGAGAAAAATAAACCGCTGATAATTAACAAAAATCTTTACGACAAAGATCTCTGTAGGAATCCCTCAATGTTGCTAAAGGTGCTTGAAACTCCTGGACGTCTGCTACACGTTTGGTAAGTGGCTTGTCACTATAACATAGTTTACTAGACTCTCAGCCAGGCGTGCTCATGCCATCCAGGCAGGCTTGCCAGCCAAAACAGAAAAAAAACTGTTGAAGCACACGCCTGCAGTTTGCAATGTGGAGGGTAGTTTCTCCGTCATCTTCCGACGAGGGCAGATAACCTCATAAGCAAAATATTTCTGCACCTCTCCTTGTCGCGTCTCCTAGCGCAAAGAAAGAACGAAAAAAGAAAGTAAAGAACGAGAAAAATGTGTGTGAGAGAGAAAGAGGAGAAAAAAGAGAAGGCGATGAAAGAAAGAAGAAAGATAGAAAAGAGTAAAGACTGAGAGAAAATGTTCAGCTTGTCCAGAGGGTCAAACCACGTGACCACGAGACGACTCAAAAGAGACAAACGATGGAACTGTTCCAGGCCCCCGATCCCCCACCATCCAAGTACCATACTGTTCCTCACCCACACAGGGCTTCTTGATTGCCTGGCCACGTCAGCTACTTAATAACTTTCCTCTCAGCCGCCTGCAAATTAATAACACGTTCGCGCGTGTTTCTCGCGCCAATGCTTCTGTCTTTTATTTTATTTGTGTAACTTGTTTACGTAAACCTACTTGTTTTTCTTACAATACTGGACAAGGCAAGTGGTCGGAAGACGTCTGCCGTCTTCAAAAGAATAGAAATACTATAAGTACCTGAGAAGCACGTAATGGACACGTAGACGTATGAAGTACGTAGTAACGTTATGAGCACGTAGTTACATACGGTGTATGGTATTAGTGGTTGAGAAGATGCATCCACATTAGCTGTGATGGCTTAAGATGCATTACCTTCGCAGAAACATGCATTCCCAGATGCCTTAGATGTTAGAGGCATGGGACTCGTGCCAGAAGGACACGAGGCCCTGGAAAAGTTGAACTCGGCGACCGGGGAGGAGAAAAAAAAAACATTTTTTTGAATTCTGGGACTAGTTGTACAACATGTTTTTAAACTTTAAAACTGTATTAAAGAAGCAAATTTAGAAACAGTTTTCAAAAATCTCTCCTATGCCACTTCGATGCGGTGCACGAGCGTGCACGAAAAATTGTGCTGAGGGCAACGAACGTCTGGCTTTCTTGATTTAAAACTATTATAGTTTTTAAAAACTTCTAAAATCGTGTTGTGCACTGCGCTTTATAAAGCTGATTATCTAAACAGATTTAAGGTTTAAAAGTGTTTCAAATTAAAAATTTGCCAATGGATCTAGAAAGTGACCTGGTCGGCCACCATCCACCCCACACCAAAAAAAAAAAAATGGCCTGACAATGCAAGATGGATGGCAGCTCCTCGAGAGGAGTGAACACTCTCTGCAATATAAAAATATTCTAGAACAGACTAGAACACATTTTTAAAACAGTTCTGAACAGTGTTCGCGTGGACTCTTTGCACCTACTCTGAACGTTCCACGTGTCCCAGACATCCCCAGGTGACCGCGACAACAACCTAAACTCTCGACCGCTAGTAATTTCTGCAGCATGAGCTCTATAAATCACACAAACCTGTATAAACTATGTGAAAATCATAACTCTAAAGGTAATTCTTTAAACTGTAAGAAAAATTAGTTAAGACTACAATGAAGCCAACTGGAATGCGTTATCAGTACATCAAATCCTTTCTATAAAAGAACTTTCTCTTTCTGGCAGACTTTTAACCTCGAGAACTCTGATGTCTGATATCTGCTGCAGGGGCCACTTGTTCTTTCAGTGAAGCACCTGTTGTGGTCTATGTTTGAAATTTTCTGGCATCTGATGTCATCGGCGTCTCATTATATTCCCCCCTAAACCCCAGATGAAAGTGTGTTTTGCGATCCTTTCCTCCAAAATCTTTTGATTACCTCTGTAGTTCACATAACCCTTTTAATCTTCGAGAATGTGGACTGCATTAGAAAAAAAAAACCCATCCATATTTTTGTCTATTGAATATTTCTGCTTGGCCTTTAAAGGATTAGTAGGGTGCAGTCTTTTTCTAATGATTGTGTCAAGCTCTGTACAAATGTGGGTGAATACACCCTTCTTCTGTTCTCGAGATACATATCTACAAACATCACCATGCACAGAAAGAGGTTAAAATCGTGACCTCAAGGTATATTTAATTAGCATATGTTCCTAGTTCTGTCATTGGCTGAGGACTTTATAACATAAGTGTATTTATACACTTTCATGATGTTTGTGTTGTCTTTCACTACATGGAGATGTTTGTAACACCTGTCTCGAAAAACGGATAGAGGCTGAGGTGGGGAATTCTCCCGTGCCTTGGGGGAATAATATCTTTAATTATTACTCAAATATTAGAAAAAATATTGCACCCTGCTAGTTCTTTAAATAAATAAGGAACAGAAGGCTTTCTTTCGCTTCTTTTGTCTCGGCTCCTAAACAGAGATTAGAAAGCATTGGCGTCGCTCTTTTTTGACTTTGATAGAAGCAAGTTGATAGAGAACAGCCATTCTTTCCTGTCTGTCATCTGCCAGTCCACCCGTCAGTATGTTTGTCTTTTTGTGCGTCTATATATTGCCTCATTGTTCGTTCATCTCCCTCGCTACTCATTCTCTCCCACCTTCTTTTTTCCCCGAGCATCTCCTGAAACGCGGCCTTCAGACAGCTGAACTCATTTCTTAAATTAAAAACAAAATCTTTGCAGAGTCATCGCGAGGAATATGCATATCTACAAAGAAGAATTGGTAGTGTTGGATATCTCGAAGCTATTCTTTCTGTATTTCCTTTCAACTCTAAAGGTTTTTGTAAGGAGAATTTGGAAGCCAATGTTGGCTATCTAGAAGATTTTCTTTTCAACGCTGAGGTTGTTAAAGGCCTAACCTGTACTGCTGCAGTGAAAATATCTTTATTTTTAAACATCTTGGCTGCATTGTTTGGATAAAAAAATATTTTTTTCTGAAGTTTATGAAAATAACTCTATCACAAAAGTCACCAAAAAACAGGAAGAGGCCAAATCTTTAGTCCCAAGTAGCTATAGATATGGCTATTTTGCAGTTGCTGTTGTCCCACTACCTCTTCCCCTGACAACATAAATGTATCCATGAGTTTGTATTTTGGGAAACACCTACATGCAGTGAGCTCAGCTCAGTTATTCCATTAAAAATAACTTTTTTTTTGGCATTTGTGTCGAATTTTCACACGAAACGTTGATCCAGTGGCTAGTAACCGCTGGGTAATTTTTTACCTCCGAGGTTTGCTTCTAGCTCGATTCTCTCTCTCTCTCTCTCAATCGCTACCTGGAAAACTACAACTTCACTTCGAGGCTCTTTCTCTACAACTCACCATCATTACATCTCCGTTTCAATAGCTACAGCTTCCTTTGTAGACACTTTTAATCTCACTGACGTCCACTCAAAGCAAGAAACCGAAAGCAGAAAGAAAAAAAAACTGTTCTCGCCGAAACGAGATTTCTACGTGGCCTGCTGAGGATCAAAGACAGACCTTAGCGCACTCGCTCCCCCAGTGCCGGCTGCTGGCTCCGGGGACAAGCCCCCCGCCGGTCCAGGTAAGACGTGCAGACGTTGTTACGTCACGAATCCTGATACGGGTTGCTAATTCCCTCCACCCGTTCCCTCCACCAACAGAAGACGAGAAGCATCGACGCCATTGTTGGTGCCACTGTTTACCACCACGTGCATCCAAGACTCGGCTTTCGTGTCTGTTGGCACTTACCTGCCAAAAAGGTGAGACATACAAGATCGAAAACAGTCTCCTAGCTGCCGAGAGGGGATTTGAGATGGAGCCAACAAAGGGTTAAAGTCTTCATTTCTTTTTCTTTGCAGAATTCTGCGGATATTTTCTATCCTAGTTTATCCCCGTGCATCCATGTTTTCTCTCAGTTCTGTTTATTTTATTGTAAGAAGTTGGGTTTTCTCGTGTAATATGTTCCATACTGAATATACAACTAGCACTTTCTAGTGACGTGGAAGTCTGGGAACCATATGTTCTGTTTTTTTGAAGGTGATTTCAGTATGGGAGGTCCACAGAGAAGGGAGTTAATAAGTCACAGGTCGCTGACAAAAGCTCCCGCAGTCTCCAATAATAGTTTTTAATTGCCTTCTCTTCGGTCCGTGCATAATGTCCTTTACTGTAATATCACGGACGTGTATAGGTGGATCGCTGTCTGTCTGCCAAGACCAACCTTTAGCCTCTTCCGAAGTTCTCCGCTGTTAATCTCGGCGAGCCTAAACAAAGAATGTGACTAAACCGGAAGCTTTGTCGTCTCATGCCTCCTTTTAGTAGTTAACTGAAAAAAAAATCCACATTTTGAGTAGAAGAGGTTGCTGAGTTGCGTCGCACTTCTGCCAGGGGGAAGGGGAGGTAATTCTCAGCATGTCGTCCTTTAAAAGGTCGTGAGGTCATCAACTGTGTAATTAAACTGCCAATCGAATGTGTTAATGGGTGTTGCTTTAATTATGTCAAGCTCATACTGAATAAATCAGAAAAAAATCAAGTTAATTATTATTATGATGGCGATGTCAGGTGGACTACCAACATGGCGATCTTTGTGTCTACTATATACTGGATACACTCACTGATAGTGAGGCGATACAAGATGCAGTCCTTCACTCATCATCTGGCCAATACAACTCCAGAACGAGAGGCAAGACCGACGATATAAAAATGGAAGATGATTTGTAATGGAAATGAAAATTTATCACGGAAATAACTTTATGGGAAATCCCTTCCGCCACGTAGTGCAGCAACAGGCGGGGATTGGCGAGATAAGGGCTTGCTGCTGTGTACCATGATTTAAAATTACATCTCCTGCACTTAATACACCATTTTTACCCATCCTCGAAGTGCACCTTACCACAGACATGGTAGGTTATAGAACTGCTAGTTCGCCTCCATCTTGCATGTGTGTGTGTGTGAGAGACAGAGAGACAGAGTTTGTTAATCTTGGTTTCTTTCTTTAAGATAAATTACTCCCTGTGCTTAGAAGCACATCTTGTGTTTGTTTCTCGATGTTTCCTCACAAAACAGACAACCTTTCGCCATGCACCTACCATCACCCTCACCCCACTCACACGTCTGTGACGTACATCCGGCGTGAGTGTGGTGCGTTCTAATAAGCGCGCTGAGAAGTACGGAGGTTAACAGATCCTTCCGCTCTCCTGGGGCCGCAGTTACGAAGCAAGAGTAAGTCGTTTTTTCCCCCAAAAAACGGGAACTTAAGCTTCTTGTTTCCGAAATTAAAAACTTCATGTTTCTTTCTGCCAGGGCAACTTTACCACCACTCTGTAACTACGGCTCCAGGAGTAAAAAACAAAACAAAACAAAACAAGACGCTTCTCCTTTAGTTCCACATGTTTTCCCAGGGCAACTACTTACCCCCACTTCATAACTACCACCACTGGGGTACGTTGCTTAAGGTTTTTTCCTATCTCCTATCCAGTTCGTAAATCTGCGAGCTACATATTTAATTTAAAACTCTTTATGCAATTTACAAATTTATGCAAATTCCCTCAAAATAAAGATTAAAAACTGCCCATATTTTTTGGAGAGTAGTCCATCCTGACGCTGGATGAGTACTTTATCTCCCCCAGCACTAAGTATAACATACCTATATTATAGGGGCCTGACTTACCCGGGGAGGTAAATGTGCTTGGAGGAAAGGATGGAGCGACTACCTCCTACACGCCACGTCCTAGACACGTGAACCACTTACAGTTCACTTCCCGTTCAGCTGATAGCCTCCGGGAACTATTCAATTTTAAAAACTGCTGTACGTATTCAGTCTTAGGCTGTAATACCGGGAAAACTTTGCTTCTGATTTACAACATCCGCTGCCATGTCTGAATGTTTTGCCTTCACGTGCATTCAGCCGGACTCCGTGTGTTGTTGCTGACTGTTCCTGGTGTGGTGGTCGTGACTTAATTCTTGTATGAATTCCACAGAATTCTTGCATGTACCTTTAATTATTTAGTGTTTCTAATATTTTAGAGAAAAATTCTGTAAAGCCTCCTTTTCCTTCTTACCCCATCATTTGGAATTCTCTGCCCCTTTGTCTTCAACCTCATCGTCGTCGTCGAGGACCCGCTGTTCGTTAATCAAATATCATTAGTCGACGACTTCGCACCACAACCTTCCTGCTCCTCATGTATGAATGTACCTGCGGTCACCTTATGAGAAGACACATTTTTCTGTACATTTTTTGTGGTTAATTACTTTGCACGCTATGTGAACTCTAGTTTCTTGCCTTCCAACAAATATTTTGGATGCACCGCGGCTTAAAAGCAAAAAACGAGAGAAAACATGGCTGAAAGACTTGGAATGTCAGAGGAGAGAGAGAGAGGGGGAGGATGTGAGTGGAGATCAATAACAACAGGGAAGAAGAGAAGAAGATGGGGGAAAAAATGAACTTGTGTCAGAGAGATCCGAGAAGAAGCATTATGGATGTTATTCGACTGATGACAGATTTGTCCACATACAGACGAACAACAGCATGAGAGGACATTGCAGTAGAGTTGTAAACCATAGGTTTGCCTCATACACCATCACTTGCAAGTCTTGAAATGAATAACAAAAAAAGAACTTTTAATTTAGCAAGCCTAGAAGAAGTTTATTTAGTTAAGATTCTGTTTTTTTAAAATATCATCAGGGAAGCTGCAGCAGACCACATTTGTGTAAATTAATTGAAAACTTGGAGTGGGAGGGAACAGCCAGGACACATCCATTGCCCTCCAGGCGGAATGCTTTGAGATGAATGTTAACAACGGATAAGACAGCCCCTTGAGGTGTATTTTGGCAAAACATCACGCTTTGTCTTCGGGCAAAGTCATCGAGTTGTCTTTCCTTTTCATCGCGTTGCAAGGTTCGAAGAGATACAGACGAAAAGATATTTTCTTTTTGCAGGAAGCGTGCCTCAGGTGAAAGTGGATGCTGCTGGCACTGACGTAGGTTCAAAGATTGTGTTTAGTTATTCTACTCCAGCGTGGGTGATGGAGTTGTATACATAACCGAGCTGTAACAGGGGGAGAGTTTAGCCAGTACCCGAGAAAGGTGTCACGTGCACGCAAACACACATGCAGGCACTCAAGCACAGAGGTAGAAACATCATCTTGGTGTGCAGTGTGTCACTCAGTTGCTGTTAGCCCCAACCATCCTCAACACAGTGGTGGAGGAATACAGAAAGGCTTGGTAATCTATATAGTAATCCTTGGTAATCCATCTATATCATAGATGTGTATAGGTGGATTGCTGTCTGTCTGCCGAGACCAACGCGAAGTTCTCCGCTGTTAGTCTCGGTGAGCCTTAACAATGAATGTGACTAAACCGGAAGCTTTATACACATCTACCTCGTTTTAGTAGTTACCACTACAACATGAATTTAAAGTTGCACCGCCGCTTGTGAATAAAGATGAAAAGGGGGAGATAAGGTGTGGGAGAGATCGTTCATTCTACTTTCACACTGCAGCAGACTTTGCACACAAACACCTTCCTTCTCTCCCTTTCCTCCCAGACCTCCCCACCCGCACAGCATGATCCAGCATTTTAAAGCCTCAATTATCATACTTACTCCTAAAATTATCATCGTAGGCAAAAATGTAATGGGCTGGTTCGTTAATTCTCTCCCCTCGCCGAGTGTCGTGGTAGGAATTAATGTGGCCTCGTTGGCTCCTGCAATTTGTGTTCCAGACCTCGACAATGACGACTGGTCGACATTAAGTGTTCTAACAAGAAAATACAGCACAGAGTCTTGTTTAACTGCTGGACGTTGCGAACGCGTTTATCTAGTTACTATGGCAACAAGACTTCGTTTAGGAACTGGTCACAGAACGACACAGAGACATATCGGTTCCTGATTTTTTTTCTCAGTCTTTAAAATGAGTGAAAAGATAACAGTAATGAACGAACAAAGCCTCACTCACTCACAGTGATAGCAATATCAGTGGCCATGTTTGTTCATTATACTTGTCAACCTATTTTCTACTGTGAACGCTTCACGACTGCACTGATTCATTTGAAGCCGTAAAAGAATTGAAAGATAGATTAGTTTGGATTTTGGTATTTATCAATTGTCAAGTGCCTGAACTTCATTTAAAAGGAAGTTTTCGGTTTTCCAATTAAGGGATCAGGTGTCTACGAAACAGCTGGGTCAGCTCGGAGGGTGTGGGTGGAGACGTATCCACACGGGTTTCGAACCAGAGAGTGTGCAAGTGCTGGGTGTCTATGATGTTGGTGTTGTAACCACTCGGCCACCTACTTTCCCATGAAACGATGACGCCGACTCGTTTGTAAATAGTTGAATGACTTAATATTTTTTTCCAATTTCAACCCTGATTTTTAAAAATCTGTTCCTGATTCTTTTCCTTTCCCGGCCTTGTATCCGTGTCTTGAACCGTGTCATTACCGCAGTTACAAGTTCTTTAAGTCCCTTTATTTCTAAAACACATTGGCAACCTTCAACCTTTTTTTTTGCGAGAATAAGAACGAGTGCCACAGAAACAGAGACTTGTGGCTTCACCGTGCATTCACCCCCTTCACCCAACCCGCGCGCACTGTCTCTCCCTTGCTGACGTCGAACGAGTTCACGAGCATCTGCAGCGGCGTCAAGAGGAGGCAGATGAAGAGGCAGACAGCATCGCGATGAGCGAGAGAAGGCACTGGAAAAAAAACCAGCTGCACAAACTGCATGGCAAGGTGCAAGTGCAAGGGCAAGATCCTGTTTAGCGCACGTTTCTCAATAATTTTACGACCACGCGCACGAAACATGTTTCACCAGTTTGCTGTCGCCATTTTCTTGTCGTTGGAATCATCCACTACTCTACAGATGCTCCTGATCAAATTTTCCGTATTAAAATTCACGAGGAGACGATGATGCCTTGTCATAAAACCTGTTTAACCACACGGTACTCACAGTGTGACCTCACTGTCTGAGCCTGACCGGCATTCCGTGTGGAGATTCGTCTCACGAGATTCGTCTCACTGAAAACAGGGGTTGGAGGTCACCTTTGGACAAAGGTCAGGGAATGGGAACGAGCGGGCTAGCTTAGTGTTCTCATTAACTTCCCCTATTCTGCCTTCATACAGAATATTGAAGCTGTTAACTTTTTTGTACTAAATTGAGAATTTTTTCTGTCGCTGGAGTCAATTCCTTTTTCAAGTTTATTTTAGGATTTTTCGTGAACTGGGGAGTTTATGCAGGTCAATAAATAAAATAATCATTGGGGCTCGGATGTGTGTGTGTGTGTGATTTTTTTGTGTGACTGATAGTGTAAATAACCTAAAGATTAAAGAAAAAGTAAAGCTGACAAAAACATTTAGGTTATTTTATTATAAAAATAATAAATTGTAGAAGCTGATGTTTTGAATCGTTGGCGATTTCAGAAATAAAAAACTTCTGATAGTTATTTACAATTGTATCTGAAACACGACTGTACATCGGTTCTCGAAGCTCCTACTCTTTCACGAAAAATAAAAATTTGACCTTAACTGGTGACACAGGCGGCGCCATTTGACAACTAAAGCAACTCTGTCACGCCAGTCTTCTCCTCTTGGCGCGAGCACGCACACATACATAAGTTCCAAAATACATGGATCCCTCATTCAGAATCGTAAGTGAGACCGATGATAAAAATAAAAACACGTTTAACCTTTCAGAGCTTGCTAACATTCCTTCAAGACAGACAACGACCGCGATAGCCGGCGACTAGAGTTTCATCGTATTGCAGCGAGAAGAGTGACGACTGGAGGATCGCTTGACGTTGCCCAAGCGACACTCGTCCCTCGCGGAGAGCTCGTGGGTGAGGCGGTCTCTCCCCTATCATGTACTTGTCCTTCTCAAGGTTAGCGTGGAATGAGTCAGGTGTGGTGCCAACAAACGGCAGCGGAGGTTGCCAGCTGGGAAGAAAGCTGCAAAAAGAAAAAGACCCAGAAAGCCAAAACGGGAAACATGATTTACCTGTGTACGCTAATTTTCTCAGCTCTCCCTTTTCACCTTCTTCATCTCCCCATCCCCTCCCCAAACATGAAGTCCAGTCATTACATGGACCGGCCACTCCAAGAGTTGTCCTTCTTGTCCTTGTCTAAGATACAGGTGTAAATGCGATAATATTTAAATGAACTTCATCTTCTTGGGATCGTTATTTAATTTTTCAATTAAATATATAAACCAAAATAAACTAAATCCTGTACATTGCATTGTTTGTCACAAAAATAATGAAAAAATATTTCACTGCCTTTCTAAATTTTTCCATTGTAGTCTGGTAAGGAAACTCATTATCAGTTTATGTTCATTGTCAGATTTTTAACACTACGCAAAATTTCATGTGTACAATAAAAGGAAATATAATTTAATCAAACGCTAAAACATGTAATGACTGAATTCATTATTATTGGGTGTCAGTACAGTTCACCATACAAATCATTAGAGATGAGTGTAAAGATTCGAAATGAAACTTTAAGGCCAAAAAAAATCAACAAGTATTATTGTGAGCTCGAAGATTTTGCGTGAGAGAGAGAGAGAGAGAAATAAAGAAAAAACTGCTTTAGGTACAATAATCATTCGCACCTGTAAGGACATCTAACCTTGCTATCACGCTCTCGGCAAGTGATGGCAAGTCTACACCGCCATGATACCCTGAAATCGTATTAACGACAAACAGGTGAAGACCGCAGTAGTAGTAAGGAGTAATCAAGCTCGCTGACATCAAAGCCAGGTCCAACCTGACACCATCTTTATGGGAGAATGGTCATGGTCAGGTACATCTACCGCTCACCTTTCTCACAGGCACGCAAGTGTCTTGGATTTACCGGAGGCGCTAATGAACACTGACTGAACGCTTACAGTGAACGCAAGGAAGGGTCTGGAAGTCTTCTCCGAGCGAAGATAGACGCAAATAAAAGAGGATGGGAAAGAGCGGGTTGTCTGTCCCTTATCAACATTTCATTCCCCTTGTTGTTGTTGGAACAGATGGAAATCATTTCCACTTCGTGCTGGGAAGACAGGAAGAACTGGGATAGAAGACACGACTAATGGTCTTGCCTCTTTGACTTTAAATAGCCTTATAACCCATTCTAGCCTCATTAAAATAAAATAATGTAAACAGCTACGAATCTTTGATCGCTTGAATAAACTTGCTTTCCGATCGCTTGATGACAGCAATGGCTGCTGGAGTAAGACAGAAGCTTTGGACACAAGAAGATCGCAGATAGGAGGTCAGTCAGGAGGTCAAGTAGAGCAGACGTCAAGACACGCAGACAGAGAGAGATGGTTCGATGAGGGAGCTGTCAGGGCCGATAATCTATCAGTAGGGGGCGGGCACCGTCCGGAGAAGAGGGATGAGTGAGGCAAGGACAGGTAAATACCGTTGACAGACGTAGTCAGTCTCAGGAGACGAGGGTAAAGTGGTTGCCACACTGATGTGACAGAAAGCTTTCTAGCAATTCCACAGATTAGAGCTATACCCTCTCTCTCGCATTTACTGATTTCTGCCTCTTTAGGAGTCCTTTCACTGACAAACCGACTGAAATACAGTAAAAGCGTTTATGTTTGTAAATACTAACGGGTAAAGTGTACCCTCCACACACTTGCATTGTAAAGACATAAAGAGATACTTGTCCTTGTCCTCTGTAGGATCCCTATAAATATGCATTACTACTACTACTGTGTGACAGAGAGACTTGAGGAGCATACCTGGTACTGTTTTCGTCGTAAAATAAATAGAATCTTCTAGAGATTCTCAAAGGACGGGACAATTGACTATGCAGACCCATTATTCAAGCTCGGACAGTGCAGACAGTGGTAGTCTTATACACGTGGACAGTGTCGCAGCGTTCAATGGTAGATTGGAGAGTAGCCTTCTGATACAAATTAAATTAAAAGTTGGCGGAGATGTAATGGGGATTTGACCCCCTCCTCTGTCTGTCCTGGCCGATGTCCGCTGTACTGCTGATCGCCCGTATACACGTCCTGACCCGGTCCTTCTAGACGATTCTAGTGCGTGTGCGAGCGTGCGTGACTATAAGTCTTGTTGACCAGAATGCTCGGTGCGAAAAAGCGCCTGTGTGACTAGTAGATACTAAATGTTTCTTGATTGTCTTCGTGCAATGTAGATAAGCCATGAAAAAGTGTGACGAGTTCAATATCGGCAGAGAGATAAACAACAGGAGAGAGTGAGCGTTAGGGAGTGATGGATGGACAAGCGTGTGTCGCCTTTAGCTGGCGAGTGTCGCTTGTGATCAAGTTTCTGCGAGTGTTGCCAGCGGAACTTCTCATGTACGCTTCAGAACCATGGCAGAAACTGTTAATAGTTTGTGAACTATCTACGACTGTAAGGATTAGAACCAAGCTCCCCAATTTCTTCTTCCTCTCCCCCTCGACCCCCATGCTTGGCCTCCCAGGAAACTTCCAGATTTCTTCTTTCTCTCCTCCTCGACCGCGCTGTTTGACGCTCGGTAAACTCTCCAATTTCTTTTTTCCTCCCCCTCCTGCTCCTCCTCCTGTTCCACCTCAACCGCACGCTTTGGCCCTCGGAAAACTCCCCAATTTCTTGTTAGCACCTACGAGACATTGATGACAACATAACAACATGGGGTCTTATGCATCGTCAATCAGCTACCAGCAATACACTTCACCTTCTATCGTAACAGCCTCGCACATTTGGGTTTATTTAGCCTCGTCCAGTTCGTGAGTGGGATCCGCCTCCGTTGTTTGTGTGTGAGTATAAACATGTTCCTGAGCAAGTGTCACTCTTCCCCTTTTTTACGCATGCGCACGTTTGTATGTGTGTGTGTGTGACAATGAGAACATGTGTGCATGCGTGTGCGTGTGTGGGTGGGTCACAGAAAGACAGAGCCACTGACTGTGAAAGACCTGAACAGCAGACGCCGATTATTTTAAAAATTGTAAAGCCAAAGCCTATTACAACAATCGGACTTATTACAACAGAACTCAATACACTGCTAAGATGGAGGAGAACAAAAAATTCCATGTAGGAAATGAAGCGACAAAAGTAATTCCACTTTAACATTTATCTATATTTTTAGCAACATCAAAGGCAGAGATTTTCCATAGCCTCTTCCAAGCATTACTGGTATCCAGTCTCCTTTTTTTTTTCAATGATATTTTTTCTGTCTATTCTTTTTTCTTTCAACCTTTTCTTTTAAGAAGCAAGCACGCACTTACTCACCCAGCTGAACCTATTTTCAAGTCTCTTTACCTGTCTGTGTTTACCTGTTAGTTGTACTAGTTGACCACCATTCCTTTGTCCTTCTGTGCTCCTGCGAGCATTCTTGCTGTGCCTGCGACCTGTCGGCTCCCCACATTTGTTGAAATAGCCGCCATCAGCAATGTATTTCCGGTCCCATAAAAACCGTCTTACAACTCATTACCCTCGGTTCACGCTGTTTTGTAGAGTCTGCCAGCCAGATTGTAAAAACCGATTTCCTCGCCAAGCAAAACAAAAAATTCCACGAGGCAACAGTTGTAGAGTGGCTAAAAGTCATTAAGTGTCACGGAAAAATAATCAGAAAGCAAATAATGAATGCAAAACAAACTCTCAATGGCAGACTGATAAAACCATTGTTTTATATTTGTTTGTTTGTCTATAAATATTTTGTTAAAGTAAAATAAATGTTAGAACTGCTGTGTTCAAAATATATATAGCTACTAAAAAAAAAGGCAACGTATTTGAATGTAGAACGGTTAATTTACATTTCATGCGGCGATGTAGTAAGGTTATATCAAATGTTAGAATCATATGGAGGGAAAGTATTTTGACCTGCGGCGAGCCAGACAAAACAAATAATATATGCCTATTTCTTGTGTTTCCTTTCGGGTATTGAAAAAAAACATCTCGATGTTTAAACTCGGCATTATCAACAGTGAGAGATGATGCTGAGAGGTGAAGGCACAGGATGAAGGGGAAGTAGAAGATTTAAAAAAAGATGAAAAAGAACTATAGCAATCATGGGATGAGAGGAAAGGCTGGCACTATTTGGCTTCGCGAAGGTGTAAACCCTGACATCAAAGAGTCAATAAGCGCAAACATTTTTTTTGGGGTGGTTTTCCGGTAGACGAGGATGCGTGTGTTGTTTATCCTCAGCCTTTTCATCACAGATAAGCAATATGACAAAAAAATCATGGAGCCTAGTTGGCTTGTGCGTCATGCAAAGCCAGATGTTGCCAAACATTTTTGCATCAAAGGCCATGGAGACCATGTAAAGCACAGCAAGTTTGACATATTCACACAGTCGAACACACATTTGACATATTTATCACCTTATATTCCAACATATCCTGTCAAATCATCTAATCATATCACAACATCAGGACAATGCAGGACGGGGCATGAAGTTTGGGGTGAGTTACGGTACACAACCTTATCCATGACGATCCAGTAATTGTCTCCCTTTCAATTAGAGGTTAGTATAGACAGCACGTGACACCTAAGAAATAATCTCCTTTTCTCGCCACCAACAGGATCGTCGGGCAAACGAGAGAGAAAGAGTTTAAAATAATCAGGTTACTGGAATCGAAACACATTTTTTTTTTTATTTTTTACTTCAGGACTAGTTAACCCCTACGGAGGGCAACATACGTTGACATCAAGAAAGCGGGGAGGCTGAGCGAGGCCCATCATTTTGACAAATTCCAGCATATCCATTTAATGGAAACAGCCGTGACCAACGAAGTCCGTTTGAAGCTGACAAGCAATCACACACGTGACATCAAAGGTAAGCCATGCACAGCGCATTGGACGTGGCAGACGACGCAGAACGGTTGTGTCCGTTGCCCCGAATCGACCTGATGTCGGGGGTGTGGGAGGGTCTGTGTCACTCCCCACTCCACCCCGGTGATTGCCGTTGGAGAGATGAATCAATAGAAGTGTTTAGTTCGGTGGCTCCAGGATCCTAAACGTTGTCACAGCCTTGACAGGCAAAACAGTGAATGCTGGGAACACGTGACATCGTGTGCAATCGATGTGTGCTTTATTGACGCAGCTAATACTACTGCTGTTGTTGTTGTTGTTGTTGTTGTTGTTGTTGTTGTTGTTGTTGTCATTGTTGTCCGTGCTGGGACCGACACTGATAGTGCAGAGATGACAAGTGATGGTGATAAAGTGGGAACAATGATGATGGCCGCAGACTTGGTCCTCATCTGGTGATGATGACGATGACGACGACGACGACAGGTTTGGTCCTAGTTCTGCTGTTCTTTTATCTTATCTAGTAAGTATATGTAAAGCAGGATATTATATTTCTAAGACTTTCCTTAGACTTCACTTATCAGCATCTTTGTTTAAAAATGCGATGTCTTGGGGAACTTGAAGCAACAAAGATTTTTCTTTTTGTGAAACAAACCATTAGCGCTAGCTTCCTTCTAAAATATTCTCATGCATCTATTCAGCATAAATATGTATCGCTTGATATTAAAAAGACACATATATATCTTTCTTTTTTAATTTGTTTTTAACTTATCCACCGGAAGAGACATAAAAACTTTTTATGGCAGGATGTAACACTTCCACCACCCAGATTTAAATTTATCAGACATCGCTACTTTTTGAAAACGCCCGGTGTTGTTAAGTTTCAGCCACCTATCTTCTTTCTGTAAAAACAAGCTGCTCCTAAAAGAGATTCCTTAATTTTATGTGTACTCTTTGGAATCAGACACTCATCTGATTAGTTCTGCCGCTGAGAAAAAAATATTGTGTGTGTGTGAGAGAGAGATGAAGTTTGTGAACGAGCGAGCAGCAGAGAAAGTTTGCGAACACTCCCAAGTTCTAACAAATAATTTTTTTAAATCACACTTAATTACACCATCATAAACAACTGTGCAGAAAATAGCACTGGTATACAAAACACGAAAGCAGGAGCCTCCACCGCTGCCTCAGACCTTATTTTGTGGAGGTTTTGCATCATTTTGATGAAGCAGATGTCCTGGTGGCTGTAGCAGCGGCTTCTTAACCGAGAGAAGCGCATGATATCTGGTTCGATACCCGTGTGACGCAACGTGATTTCCCGAGTTGACCCACCTGTGGAAATGTACCTGATTCCCTGGAGACTCGAGGGAGGTAAGACAGCAAGGGAGATAAAATGTGATATCTGGCATTATCTATAAATAATCCTTTGGATTTTCTACTTCTGCCGTTGTCATGAGCTTGTCAGGGTCGCTCTTTGCGAATAGAAACCAGTTGTCTTTCCTTTCCTTAACGACTTAGGTTCGTTTCTCAACAACGACCACCGACTGCGCATGTCACCTCCCTACAAGCGGCACTTTGCTCGAAACGTACTTTACAAGAGAAAAGATTACCTGGAAAATAAAGCAGCTGCCCGCCAGGTAAAAGCTTCCTACCCACTCCTACAGACTCCAGGTGAGGCCACTCATGTCCGGGAAACGTGTTTTCTGTCAGCTCCCCCGTCTCCCGACTTCTCGCGAGAATCAGCGAGACGTAATTACGTCCCCTCGGTCGCAATTTCCGACTGGTGGTGTCAGACGACGACCTTCTCACAGGGTAATTAACTTAAACAGTCAACAGTAATCTAGCTCGACGCACCTTCTCAGGAGGGCCCTTGGCATGGCAGACCTACACCGAGACTTTTTCACATGTTGGAGAGGCGAGCGCCTACCTTTCATGGCTGGCAGGGTAGTGGGGAGGGGAGAAGGGTTCGGCGTACTTCTGATCACGTGGTCCTGTCGAGTGACGACTTTGTATTGTCATTGTGATGTGTTATGGGCTGTCTTTAATATATATGAAATGTAGACTCACTCTCTTATCTTTTGTGATGTCACTTAAAGAAAATTTCATTGAAGAACTTTCTATGAATGGATTACTTATTTCATTCACATGATTTTCTTCCTGGTTTTATTTTTACATGGAATATGTGTATACATATAGTGATTATCTGCATCATCGTACTAATTTTTGAGAATATTTTTAGTTTGTATAAAAACCCAAAACGAAGCAAAAACGAAACGAAACAAGCAAAACAAAGCAAACAGAATACAAAATGCTTCGGACTGACAATAAAGCTGCCTGTGTTAAAATAAAATCTGACAAAAAAATTAAAGTCACGTTTCACGGATCTGACATCGGGTCTTCAAAGTTTCCAGCAGCCGCACCAGACACCCAGTGTTGACACCTACCCCATCCTACCCCCAGCCTTTCTTTGTCTCTCGAGACATCTGAACTGCCTCAAAAGGACCGTCTGTTAGCTTTTCCTGCGGCTCGAAATGATCCTTTCATGAGCACTCGCTGCAAGACGATGGCACGACCGTGCTGGAGAGGCCCCAGAATCATCTCCCCTCGTAAACCTCTCGGCGTTAGCTGCCTCCAGACCCTCCATGGAATCACATGGGGCCGAAGATATAAGACGAGGGTAAATCGTTATCCCGGAGCAGCATTGAGTAACTGATGTACAATCGTCTTTGTCTCTTAGTTATAAATCGGTTTATTCCACGGATGCTGCGTTACTCTTGTGGTTGTAGGTATAAGGCAGTGGCAAAAATGTCTTGGAGACATCGCTTTGTAATCACGGGGATGAGACACTTGACTCTGATTTTCCCATATTGCCCAGGGGGCAAAGACTAACCATCACTTCATGACTACAACCCAAAGACCAGGTTTCTATCCACCACCGAAGGTTGCTCACCCTGTCTGATGTCCCTGCTGGCTTTTTTTATATATTACCGTAGTTGTTATCCAAAAACAAGTTAGTTCTGGATAAGCTAAACATGACTGATATCAAATGTCTTGTCAGTTCAGGGCTGGTTGAAGCTATCCGTGAAATCTTTTTTTAACTTCGAAAGTTAGGTGCATTATGCTTAATCCTAAACATTAACTGCCTGCCTCCTTCAGTAAGAAATTTATCTTCCTCAAATACAGAGCTGGGGGATTTATATCCTAATATATTCCTGCTGCTATTAAACCTCTCAATCCACGGGCATCATGCGACACTTTGTGGAAGATTATCATTCAAGGTGCCATGGAGGGCGGTCGACACCGCGGTGGCCCGAGGAAGATCTGACTTACCAACATCAAGGTGTGGACTGATTATCTCGTGCAACCTGCTCATCATCGCCCAGGACAGGTGTGAGTAGCAGGCCTCGTCATCTGCTGCGTATATCCAGGTGCTCCTCATCCTCCCCCACCGAGTGGTACCTGTGTATCAGTGCAGGGACGAATGAATGGTCAGGGGAAGCAACTCTAAACCTTCAAGATTCTGAGTTATCCTGTCAGTATTTTTCACTCGCTTGATAATGATACTGTTAGTTGATTTCTAAGGAGTGGATTCAGTGAGTGGTTAATATTATCATTTGTTGATTAGGTAAATACTTGTTTGTTAATATAATTTCTTGATTTCAATAAATGATTGGTGATATTTATGAAAAAATTTTTTATTGATGAGTTCTGATGGTGAGAAATATCCGTCAGTCTCCATAAAATATTTTGATTGTTATTGATTGTTCTGCTGCTGGAAGACAGGTCGTTCAATTAGTTTATGATCAAATGAATAAAAAGTCAATTAATCATTTTAAATGAGTGAATGAAGATACCTTCCTGTCAATTGCATTATGTCATATTTCATTATTATTTTTGAGTAGTTATTAAGGCAGTGGTGCTCATTAAATATTCTTAAAAATTTGTGTCCTAACATATCAGCGTGCACTGTTGATGAGCATTAATTAAAATAATTATTTGTCATGGTCGTGTGATTGCAAAAGTTAAATGGTCGCCGTTGGTAATCTTGTCAATATTGATACTCAGCGCTCGTTCAGCTTCCCCCTTGCTGTTCATAATTTTATAATTGGTGTCGAACTGCTTTTTAGCTAATCACTCAGTGATTATGACAGAGTATGGAGCACCAGGCCATTACACCCTTATCGGCTCTTTCAATTTGCTTCCAGCTAGTTCTGTACGAGATGCCTGGTATCAACCATGTCTAATTTGCTACCCGCCTCCTCTTTTATTTATCGTGCTTATTAATGCCTCATCATGCTTAGTTCAAAGACTCGAGCAATTAAGCTCTAAAGACAGGCCTGCCTGCTAATTTGACTGATGCACGCGATGACCGCTTACAGCAAAGCAGTCACGTGTTTTCGGTAAAAAGGTTTTTATCACTCCCAGCGAGACGATGTGGAGAAGAAAGTCTTTGTTTGCAAAGAAAACTAAGTCCTACCTGTCTGCCTGCCTCCCAACCTACCTGTCTACTTATCTACCTACCTGTGTACCTATTCACCTATCTGCCTTCCTACATGTCTACATTTACCTGACAACCTGTCTTCCTATTGATCTACATACCTGTCTACTACCCACCTATTTGCATACCGGCTTGCTTACATTTCTACTTACAGGTCTTGTTCCATCTAATTATCTGTCTACATACCTGCCTACATGGCCACCTACCTGTCTGCCTATTTCTACCTACCTATGTACATACCTGTGTACCTACCTATCTACCTACCTGCCTATATGTCACCTACCTCTCTATGTACCTGTCTGTCTACATGTCTTCCTGCTTACCTATCTGTGTACCTGTCTACATATCTGTATGCCTACATATCTACTTACATTTCTACATTCCTATATACCTACCTGTCTGCGTATCAGTCTACATACCTGTTTACCTATGTGTATACATCCTATCTGTCTACCTACCTGTGTACATATCAGTTTGATTATATGCCTATTTACATGTCTATATACCACTCTACCTTCCTATTTTCTATTATCTATCTACGTACCTGCCTATATCCTTGTCTATCTGCCTACCTATATTACCTCACGTGTTACCTCGATGCCAGTGTGGCGCAGCCTAGTCTACCCGGCTGTCGGGAATGGGTAACCGACTCCACACAGGTTACAGTTGAGAGAGAGAAGAGAGATGTGCACCACCCTTACAAAAACACTGGCTCCAAGAAAAGTACGATCTCTAGCACCCCATTTCCCAAGGTACGAAAGTTTAATTATCGGCCCTTACCTGTATTTTTTTTTTTTTTTTTTTTTTTTTACCTTTTACAAAAATACACAGTACGTAAGTACACACATCTGCTAAAGAGAAAGAAATTATGTTTTATATTTTTTTTATAACTTTGTGGTTTGCCGTCTGCGTATTCCATTACTCGATCTCATTTTCACTTCCTGATTCCCTGCTACCCTGCTACCTCCTCCACACCCTTCCCCACCCGACTGCTGTCGGCAATTCCGCTATTTATTCCAACGGGTGACGCCCAAGGTGCGTTCTCATAGATTACCTCGCCTGTCCCTCCAGACGATCAGCAGTTCTTCTCCGTTTGCCTCCCTTACTCCCTCTCTTCACCCCATTCACCCCAACCCCCATCCAAACCCAGTCCGAGGCTTTGGCTTCCCCCGGCTTCAGAGCCAGCGGTGCTGCTAACGACTGACGTCCGGTCTTGAGAGAATTCACCAGAGCAGAGCAGGTGGATTGCTGGCTGGATTGCGAATGTCAAGCAGTTACAAGCCGCCTGGACTATCAGCTGTCTGACTGATAGGATAGCCCTGCAGCTAGTGTCTAGCACCGTGCTCTGCTAACCAAATCCTCTGTTCCCAGTTCCGCAGCGCATGCGCCCGCCCTGGACAACTGCAGCCCACACCTCGACCCCATGGCGGGCGCATGCGCGATGGAACACGACGCACCTAAACGGTTTGACTGGCCAGTAAGTGGATAACAGCCTCGATATCAAATCCAGGCTCAGCCTCTTGCTCGCACATTTCTCCTGTTCGTCTTCCTGCAAACTGTCCGGAAATGAGATCTTACCCTTTCTCGACCTCTCGATGACCTTTTGTGCCCGGCGACAAACAAAACCCGAAGTCAGTCATAATAGCTGCTAGCCAAACCACGTGACTATGAAGAACCATCATGATATTAAAAACTAAGTTACACTTTTTCTTGATGAGGGCATAAAATTTGTTTCTTCTACACAAGCTCGCTCCTCCTCTCCCTACAACAATCCCCTCGTTATTCTCGGTGTTGATGTGGACAGACAAAGATGGAGTCTGTGCTGGCTTCAGATGATGCCAACTGTTTCCATCGTCCGTCATACCTCCACTGCTCCCCACCATTTGTACCCACCTCCTTAACTCCCTTTGCTACCTGTCTCGCTAGAATTCCGTCCCCTTATCTCCATGGGTCAAAGACAATGACGTCAGAACGCACGTCATTCTGCGCATGCGCGCCCACGGCAGAGGGCAAAAGCCGTGGAAGAGATTCAAACTCCAGCCTCACCGAGACAAAGCTGCTGCAACAGTTTTCTCTCCTGTCTCCCACGCTGAACTGGTGTGTGGCCAACAGGCATCTCCTCCGTGTTCTTGCACCCGTTACAGAGTTCTATTTTTAGCCTGTTCGCAGACGGGGAGCGAACACTGGCTACTGTACAACAATTTCTTTTGTCAAAAGCTTTTGTTGACCTACAAACCTCGTAGCACAGAGACAGGACACGGCGCAGAAATGCTGTTGACGGGTATTTAGGTTAAGAGTTTCAAGTCAGGTCGTGTGTAGGAGGCAGAGAAACATGTGGGATGGAGCAATCAGCGTGCAACACTAAAGTTCTGATAACCCTAGCACGTGACTGGCATTATCTTTCATCTATTATATTGTCTGATGTTTTTTTTTTCTCTCTTTTCCTTAGCTCACCCTATAACCTCCTCATCTCTCTTCAGCCTCAAAGATGACAAACAGAACTGAGATGTGGGGCTCAGACAAAAGTAAGTCGGTAGAAATAAAATCAGTTTTGCCATGAAACATACTTTAACTCCACCCCTTCATTTATCAAACTGGACTGTATGACGAAATGAGTAGACACCCTCTGTATGTATAGACATTTGTACAGTGTATTAAATATTGGTTAGTGAAGTTTCCAGACTCTGCAAACAGGTGTAAGATACTTTGTACAGCATCAGTCTGAGAAACACAGAGCTCTACTAACAAAGTTTTACACAAACAATGTCCTTTAGGTCTAACTCTGTAAACGTGAATGCTGGAAGGTAACAGCAAAAACCAGGCAGAAACTAGAAACTTTCCCATAAAATGTTTTCAAGATATTTTGGCCAAACATAATTACTGATAAAGAAATCCTTACAAGAGCCAGCTGCATAAATATGACAACCATAATGCAAAAAGAAGATGGAAGTGGTCAGGGCATGTGTGCACAATAAAACCAGAGGCACCAAAATAACATTCTGGACATCATTGGACAGCTGATGGCAAGAGGAAACGTGGTCGGCCAAAAGAAACACGGAGAAGGTCAGTGGAGAGAGAACTAATGAACCAGAAACTGTCCTGGAACAACACACCTGAACTTGCTGCTGACAGACAAACATTGCGGTGTCTAGTGGAGGCTTTATGCACCACCTGGGTACGAAAAGAGCTAAGACCCCGATACAACAATATA
Source organism: Pomacea canaliculata (assembly GCF_003073045.1). Lineage (NCBI taxonomy): Eukaryota > Metazoa > Mollusca > Gastropoda > Architaenioglossa > Ampullariidae > Pomacea > Pomacea canaliculata. The sequence continues at coordinate 7,133,336 of NC_037593.1, forward strand.
AACAGGCTCTATAAACAAACATATTAGAGAAAAATGTAGTGTCCTCCAACCGCCTCACCACGAGAGTAGAGGAGGTACTGACACTAAAAATGAAGATTATGTTATATTTGTACATAGCTGAAGAATTAAATTTAGGCAAACATAATTCCAGTGGATACAAGTTAAAACTAACTGTGAAATTTTGTGAATTAATTTCGGGGGTTGGGGAATACAAATATGTAATAAAAACTAAACAATTAATTAATAACAAGTAATTTATTACACAGGTTAGGGGTTATACGCCGGAACTGTTCCTCCAGTTACAGTATAAATACATGATGATCATGCACATATGTCTGGTCTCTGATGATCACAGATGTACTCCTGGATTTCAATAGAACGAACATGTTAATTCTTACATGAAGGTTTAATACTTTGATATATTGCCTGACCTTGTTAATACTATGCTTGAGTCTCCATATGTCACAGTGAAGTCTCTGATATTAAAGATATCGAGTGTCACTCAAGTTCAAGTAACGCATACTGCAGGGTTATAAAGCGAGTGTGTTGTCTGTCTACATGTCTACCTGCTTACCTATCTGTGTACCTGGGGCAACATGGGAAACTCGAGGACAAGTGTCTTGTTTCCAAAGTTACACGTCGGTGTCCACGTTATTTTACCTCTGCAGCCGTTGTCATCAAATGGTGGCAAAGACTCTCCAGGGTAGCGAAACGTGAAGCAGTGTCCATGGAGTCTGGACATCACTTTATAACTTCGGAAAAAAATATTTCCTCTTAGGTTCCCCACTTTGCCCTCGGGAAACGACTTACCCTCGCGTCATAACCACGGCCCCAGCAGACCGACAGGGACACAAGAGTACAGGACTCAAAGCCTACTCGAGCAAAGATGAGTGAGACAGCTGTTGCACCAACAGTCTAAAAACATTCATGGAGTGATTGTAATAAAAGGGATTTGAGAGTTTATCGAAGCTCACACAACAAAGTCCAAGCTACGTCAAGATGGCGCAGAGGACGTAGGTGAGGCCGCTAGTCAACAAAGTAGAAAAGAAGTATCGTGGTCGAAAAACAATCCAGAAGATAGGAAGTGACGTAACAAAGGCATAGATCAACAACAGACAAAACTGTACCAACTATAATACAGTTAATTCCGTTTCCGGAATAAGTAGCTTCTGATAGTCTAGCGTAGTACCGAGGCCAGCCTGTGATAGGTTGCAGATGCCTTTAAACCAAACAACTATTTGTATGCTCGTAAGTGAGTTATACTCTTCCTTTGATCAGTGTATACATTCTCTTTCTCTTTGTTTTTCTCTCTTTCTCTCTTTCGGACCAAAGGTTTAAAATTTTTCGTGAAGATGAATATATTTTTGTTATTTTTCTTCAATCTGTCGAGATTCGTGTAGTGGAGTCGAACGCTTATTCGAGCTTCTTGAAAACGTGCTCTGGCAATTCTTGCTAGAATGTTCTACATCAGTTCTTTTACCTTCTGCAGAAGAGAGCATCGTGAGATGTGAAAATGTGTCTGCCTCACCTTCATCGCCTTTTCTAGATCCTGCAACACCTGCTTCACAGAAAAAGTGTCGCTGCGACAGGTGGAGAAAAGGTGAAAGGAGAAGAGGGAGTGGGAAGAAGAGAGGAGGTAACGAGAGAGAGAGAGAATGTCATCACCTATTCATGTTGACTTTTCCCATAATGCCAGGTTTCCATCTTACCTACGTACCAGTTTTCCTGCAAACTGCCGTTGATGATGATGATTTTTGTTTTTATCTTCCTCGGTTCTTGTTTCAAGTCGTTTTGCTTCGCAGCGCCGCCAGCTCATTTGGAGCAAACATCTCGCGCAGCAGACCGTGCAGCCACACTGCACATCGCACATGTTGGATGCGTGCGGTTCCTTCACCACGCATGCAACAGGTGGCCAGCACCAATCCTGACTCCTGCAACGAAGAGTTCCTACATGTTCCGTGGAATGGGATAACATCTACATCTTCTGTTGCCTTGCCTTGTCCAAAGTCTTCGTGCCCAAAGACAGATTCGTGCCGTTCTGTATGAAAATTTAATTGAAAGATGCGAACTGTTAGCCAATATCTTGCTGTGTTTCTTGTTGTTATTGTTGTTGCTGTTGTTGTTGTTGTTGTTGTTGTTGTTGTTGTTGTTGTTGGGGGTAAGGGTTTTTAAAGGCTTCGTGTCAAAAAGTAAATATAGAATACAACCAGGTATACAATTATATACGCGTCATGTACATCTTAATAAACATGCATGAATACACACGATCGCATCCACGGACATCCACGAATAAACATGCATAAACAGATCCAAACACTTGCATACACAAAGTAAACAAACATAACACAACAAGTGTTTAAACATGCATAAACAATAGAACACACGTCCACATGTTTAAGTGATGAAGTAACTAGGCCCACCGCACATCCACCCACACACACAACCTGGCGCTGATGACGTACACAGCCTGTCGCTGGTGACGCACACAACCTGTCGCTGGTGACGTACACAACCTGTCGCTGGTGACGTAAACTAGCGCATCGATCGTCTGCCAGCCGCTGCAGCAAAGTTCTCGCAGCATGACCTTCCGTGACCCCACTGCGTTGATTCGGTGACCGTCCTTCCTGTGCTGCTGACGCTTGTGGTCCTGCGTGCTCCGATCTCACGAACCAGTAAATCCGATTACTTCCCCTCTTTAGCCTTGTCATCAGCATTGTTATGGTTGACCTTTGACTGGTCTGTTCTTCCCTTTCTTTCTCGCAATATTTCATTCTTTCTCACAGTCCTTATCTCTTTTTTTCTTTCACTTTTTCCATCCTTTTTTCCTCCTTTGTTATCGAGATTTTCATCTTCGTAGTTTTGCAGTATTTGGAGGAGGAGGAGGGGAAGGAGGAGGGGAAGGAGGATGAGTGTTGGTAACACAATAGCAGGGGTGTGGGGACCCAGACTATTTCACCGTGCCAAGTACTTGCTCTTCGTTGGTCTCGTAATTTCGTTGAGTTCCCAGAAAAACAAACTCCCTGCGAGGCGCAAAAGCCGTTGGTTCCAGACGACGCGGATTAATCTGAGCAGGTGCTTGTGCACCCTCCAGTCCATTTCTCTCTCCTTCAAGCATGCTCTGAGGACGACCCAGGTTACAAAAAAAAAAATCTGACGGACGGCAGGTTGAACAGGTGTTGCGGTCTCAGGTGTCTGACGTCTTCGGAGACAGTTAAAGCAACAGACAATTATGGTGGTGGTGTGCACCTGATGAAGATGGTGGTGGTTGTGGTGATGGCGGTGGGGGTGGAGGAGGAGGATAAGTCGCTAAATCAAAAGAAGAAAAGGAAACAATCGAAGAATGAAAGATAATAAGATAGTGAGAAAGAAAAAGAAAGAAGGAAAGGAAGGCAGGTTTACGCCTCTTGACTGTTTTCAGTCGAGGTTCCTGATGTCCTACGAGTATGGCGACCATGATTAATACAAAACCATTTGTCTCATCCTCCCTGTATGAGATCCGATGCAGCCTCCTGTCGGATTATTCAAAGCCCACGGTTCACATCCGCAGAGCAAGATTGGCAAAACAAGGGATTTGTTCAGATTGTACTTTGTAATAAATCTGATGTTCTTATTATTTGGTTCCTCTTTGTGTTTCCTGTATTTGATTTTATTCTTCGGTAGTACTGTTGTTTATTCTTTTATAGTTCATATCCTTATGGACACAAGATGGATCTTCATGCATACCCGCAGGCCTGGGCACAGATATATAATGTCCAGGCTTTAGCTACAGAAACAGTTCTGTTGGAACATAGATGCCTGAAAAAATTCTATTCTTTGTACACCATTAGCTTTCTGAACTAAAGTGAGACTCTATCTCTAGCTTAAGAGTTCTCAGGGTGATATATAGAAACTTATAGGACAAGTAATCACAGTATTTGAAAAAAAATCATGTTTTGTGGCTTTAATCTGAAGACAAGCCTAACACAAGTTAAGTTAAACATTAAATGGTGACTACACAGCAAGTTCTATCAGTCTCCAGGATCAAATTCATTTTTCCCCAAGTCGCCTAACATCTGCTACAAACCAGAACTGTTCATTTGTCTCCAACATCTGTGTGCCACACGATGACTGGGAAGCATACAGCAATAATTCCTAGTGCTTGCACGTTGAGTGCTGCCCCGAGGGTTAGATATCATAAAATGCCAGAAACATTTGTTAGAAAGCAGTGCAGCAGCCATTCGGCTCTTCTCGTTTTCTTAGATGGGATACTGCTCTCAGACATCAGGATAGTATATATATATGCGTTGTTGTCAAGGATACGGCCAGTGGTACATATGCTAATTAGGTGTGTATCTGTGTGCAAACATGATGTCGGTCGCCGGTTTGACTTCCTACTCTGCATAATGATGTTTGTAGGCGTTTCTCTAGAGAACAAAAGAAGCAGTGTTCACCCGGATTTGGGAAAATAATGAGTTGTCTTGAGCTTCAACCAGTCATCAGAAAAAAAGCATTTTCCCCCACCAGGCCTCTAACTAGAGAGAAGGATATCAGAAGTGAAATTCCCTTTCCTACTGACTTGGCTACCAGTGCTACCGTGTTAAACTAATGGACTGTGTTTGAATTAATTTTTTTTAACCCGTTCCCCATACCAAACCACAAAACGGATCATCAAAATGATAAGACGCCTTGAACTTTTGATGGACAGTGACTGCACTTTAAAAAAAAAAAATACTAAGCTACAACAAAGCGAAGAAAAATACCAAAGGATCAAACTCTTAAGTTCACTGTTAGCTTCAAGATGAGATATATATATACGACTCCCATTGCCCTCTGGCAGCAAGCGCAGTGAGTGTGGTTCACCGTCTCAAACAAAACATTGAAAGTAGACCCCAGTCCTCTTCTTTCGTTGCTTTTGCTTTCACGAACAGGTGAGCTACCCTATTTTTGCAGGGTGGAGGGGAGGCAGTTTTCCACACAGACCTGTCATAGGGTCCCTAATCAGCAGACTGGCATCGCTACCAGGGCAGGGAAGCAAGTCAGACTAGGACCTAGTCGAGACCGAAGAAGTGACCCACGACAGTTTGAACACTTTGGGAGCGCAAGCATGAAGAAATTGTCCTCAGGAAAGAACCAGTGACAGACGTGGATTGTGCAGACCACAGAAAGCAAAGCACAAACAAAATGAGCCTTGAAACTAAATGTCACACAAACTAACACATAAAATGCTGCGCAAACACACACACTGACACACATACACATACTTTTGCACGCAGAGAAAAAAAAATTAGGTCAGACAACCTGTTCCTCTTCAAAGGTCAGTGTCACTTCCTTTATTTTTCGCACTAGCAACAACTTGTTATTTGAGGTCAAGAGCCGAGTTTCTGTCAACAGATTGAGTCTTTCCTTCAGACTTCCGTTTGCATGCGCGTGGCCCGAGACGTAGAGAAGCGATAACAACATCAGTGACCAACAACCATCCACAATGTCACCACCATCTTGATGTTTTTACAGCTAGTCCACACCAAGGTTTAAAACGGTCAGGAACAATGAGAAGAACACACAGGCGAACTCGTTTTCCTTCTGGGTCAAACCTCGTGCCCTGTTGTCAGTAAGTGAACAACTACCACGTGCTTCAACACATTTGGGCATTAATTTGTGATTAATTTCCGGTTTGTCATCATTTCCCTCACACAGCCAAAGTATCACTGAGCTGACTACAAGAGCTCAGAGCAATCACACCCACGATCACACTCGAACATCTTGTCTGTAAATGCATTTAGCAGACGGCAATAGGCAGTTGCTGAGGGGGAACTAGATCGGGGTATGAGCAAACTGTAAACAAGAGCTATTCGGGGATTGGAAGCAACACTTTTGACACCTTAAGCTCGAATGTTTTCCATGGCAAACTTGAATGGGTATATTTATATGACCAGTGTTATAGTCTCCTTATCTCCTACTCGTGATAAAGTTAAGAGGTAAAGGAGCTTTGTTTACTTCCATGTGGTGTGTGTGTCAGAGGGAGACAGAGAGTCAGTTAAACAGTGTGTTTATTTTAATAGTTTATTTATAGAGCGCTTATCCCACCAACAAGGCGGACGGATGCGCTTACATACATAAAGTCGCATGAGCACACTGTTATCAGTGAAGATTAAATGTGTCTTACAATTTCATTCACCAGCATTCAGTCATAACTACTCAGTCTCTGACACACACACACAGAAGATAGACGAAGGCGGAAACCGGAGTACCCGAAGAAAACCCTGTAAACATGATGTCACATGGAGAGAGAGAGATGGGTATGTCGAGCCGAGATACGAATCACCAACACTCGATTTTCATTGTCCTGGTGATAAGAGCTTTAGCTTATAATGCACCCCCATGTGACCCACGTCTACGCGAGAAAGAAGAGAGACGAGATCGCGCTAAAAGGTTCTGTGACGTTCTCACCGACCTGTTGGTGACGTTCTCCGTCACATCAAAACAACCCCGTAGTTTACGATGTTTGGAGTCACGTGATTTCTCTTGCTCACAGCTCTCGTAAATCGACATTTTATACATTTTTACCTATCTGACCTCCCCCTTCCTCTGACCCCCCTTCACATACACAAATGTCTCTTCACAGCAAGTGGAGGCCAGGAGAGGGTTACCAGTGCACCGGTAGGCAGCTCTATTTATAGATTGTTTAGAGCAGGTAATGAATAGACAGTGATTATGTTGTTCGTGTCTCTTCTGGCTGTTGTATTTTATCTTCCCCCCCCCCACCCCCACCCCGCCATGCTCGTCTTCGTTTTCGAGGCTGTCCTCGTTGCCCTATATTTATTAAGCAGTGTTTGTGACGTCAACAACGGGAACGGGAAGACCTATCTGTGCTCAGGTGACCTTTAGGTATACAATTTATGACCTGTACGTCAAAGTGCATGGTTCCTCCACCCCCACACACAAAATATTTAGCTATACATATAGATTTTACATACTCACTGTCTCTCACATCCACATACAGAGACAAACACACTGCTAAACATCATATCTTTTACGACCCAACCTGTACTTATATGGCTATATACTCTGAACTAATCTTTAAAGAGAAAAGAAAATATAAATGGACTTAAATGACAGATGCTGACATTTCGAATCCTCTCCGATTTTGGTTTTCAGTACGATATTTTACTTATAAGTTTGTGTAAAACACAAGTCTGAAGCAGTTGGCCGCCATGTTGTGTTGTTGAGTGACGTCTCGAAACCATCGCACGCGAGACCAGACTGTCAGTCTTCCGAATGGAGGTTTACAAAACTCTGCCTCCCGGGATTTGGAGATCAGGCAACGAAACTTTGAACGAGACCACAGTGATGGAAAGCCGAGAGAACTGGAGAAGACTGGCGGGATGAAGAACAATGTCAGTTTAGCATCTGCATGCTTCGACATGACAATCATTGTCAAATAAGTTGCCAACACAATGCTGGCACTCTGAGTGTGAATAATATAAGAATGACATCGAAAATTTAAATGAACCGCCTTCGACGTTCCTTGCATTCAAACGAGTGGCTGGGGCGGTAGACTTTGTACAAATCATCGTAGCCAGTACATCGCTCTCATCCTGCTTTATCAAAGGGAAGGCACAAGAAATCGAGTTTGTTTACTTACTTCTCGTAAACTAGTCATTCCGAGACAGAGAGCTATAAATGAAGATCGTGCTGGCCAGTTTATGAAAAAAAAAATAAATAATGGGCGCCGGATAGTGTCGAGTTTAAAACATTGTCGCCATTGCAGTGACCTCATCTCTTTTCCATCATAGTGCGACACCGCCTCTAAGTGCAAACACTTTCCCATAAAACCAACCAGTCAACCAGTCGGTAAAACTACTAACACTACTCCAACATCGCTCGACGATTTTCTTGTTCAATGAGCCACACACCACCAGAGTCAGTCCCGACCTTCGTGAATCTGCCCGAGGCTGTGTGAGAAGTGATTGTAAATAAATTCATTTGCAGCCCGAACATGCCGCTTCCCTACCACCAATCTTGCCGCTCGAGATTCGGTATGCCGCGTCGCTACCGCCAATCTTGCCGCTGGAGACTGAGAATATCCCGCCACGCCCCACAGCTACCCTGTCGTCGCGACTGTCATCGTTGCAATGGCTGGACGTGGGCAACGACAAGCTGGAGGTCTGGTGGGCGAGAGATCGAACTCAGCGAAGCCTCATCAAACATTTTCTCAACACCAGCGGCGGAGGCAAATTTCTCGAAGGCTTGCGTGATCATCGGCTGTTGATCGCAACTGAAAACAACCTTTCTCTCCATTAGTTGGAACTGCTGACGGGGTTCATATTGATTGTCAGGCGAGTGTTTGCCACCAGACGTGAATAGCTGACTGAGAAATGAAATCTGGAGGAGGAGGAGGAGGAAGAGGAAGAGGAAGCAGTATTCAAGGACAGATCTCCTATGTCCTCAAATTTCTTTGAAATCTTCAAGGTGATAACAAATACAACGAAGCGACTTATTTACCGACTCCCAAAACTCTCCTGAGTTCATAGGCTTCCTTTCTTTTATCGTTTTAATTTTTTTATTTATTTTTTTTAGGATGGGGAAGGGAGGTGAGAGTACTTTCCTGTAAATTCCTCTTCCTCCGTGGGCGTCTAGACTGGCCGCGCTGTTCTCAATCACAGCCTCACACTAGAGGACATTTTCAATATCGTCTGTGAAGACTGATGTTAGTCGCAACCTCAGCAAAGAATGAGATCGATGCTGTGCAACCATAGCAAGAGTGGCACGCAGTCAAGTCTCAGAGGTGGATACATGTCTGGGTATGTTGAGAGTTATACAGGGTGTGAGACACATTCATAACCACAGCAATCAGTCGAAGTGTGTGGGTGTCTCTTTCTCTCTCTCTCTCACTTTTTCTTTTCTTTATATCCATAAGGGTCTCTCTCTTGCCTCTCTCTTTCTCTGTGTCTTTAATTTTGTGTTCATGTGTTGTATTTGTTGTTTTTATTGAAAGAAATCATTTGTTTTGCCCTTCCCCGTCCTCACAAACCGCCAGAACATTTCAAGCATTGTAAAACTGTTCGGGAACAGCCTGTGTACGAAAGGTGAACATTTACTCGACAAGGTGTGATAACGAGGCAGCGTGACCTGACTTTTAGTGAGAGCTGAAGAAAGTTCGTTCCGGTATTGCCTGACATTAACCGTCAGGTGAACAGCGACGCAAAAGTACATTCGAACAAACGCGCGTGCGTGCGTGCGTGCGTGCATGCGTGCGTGCGTGCGTGCTTGCGTGTGTGCGATGTGTGTAGAGAGAATATGGTGAGAAGATAAAAAGGATTTTTCTTTCTGAAACACTGCCGCTTTCTCATTTCTTTTCAAACTAGAATTTATTTCTTTTCTGTTTCCCTCTCCATGTTTGTCTTGCTACCCTAACAAAAACTCATACAGGAACTCAATTAAAATATTGTACTGGTATAAAAACTAAAACCTTCAGATAGCATTAAGATTAGAGTTGTTCGTGTGTAATATAAGTATTTAAAAAACACAACAAATCGAATTAGTCCCTGATACATTGTAGCTTAGTCTGTGACCTTTTAGACATACAGTGACATTAAACAGAATACGATACGAATTCTAGTCCTAGCCACGCCTTTCGAATTCGATAAGCATTTGTCTGGGTAATTTTTACTACCTACAAACCTTAAACACAAATCAGGTCTTATAGTTGAATTACGAGTTTAAGCTGAGCTCTTGTGATGGCAAAGGACTCTCTACACAACAGAAAGCGATTTCCCCAACACACAATAACAGGAATTTAAAAGTCGGGTTCTGGCAAACAAAGACGGTTTGTCGGCTGGTTAAGATGTTTTAAATCTGTGAAACAGTTTAACCTACCAGAGTTCGATGGCAGCAAACAGGTGCTCGTGACTGTGTGGCTTGTGTGGCACGCATGTCGTGAGTGAGCATCTGAGGGGTTAATACTGTGGGGCGGTGTCCATGGCTTTCAGACCTCGACAGAGATGACGTGTGACTGGTGATGGCGACAATCGTGTCATCGATCGACATAGATACACTGCGACTGCTGAGCAAGACAATAATATTATCGATCAACAAGTATGCTCAGTTCTCACTATTGTTTGCATGTTTACAGGTTTTTGGTTAATTTATAATTTATTCTGGTCATGTCACAAGTCTAGAACCCACCCACCCTCAAAACTCTCTCTCTCTCTTTCTGTCTCTCTCTCACTCACACACACAGAGGCAAATAGACAGAGCTTCTGAAATATAATATTTGTCATGCAATTATGGATTTATTAGTCTTGAAATACATCAGTTCATATGAGAAGTTAGAGAAAGTAGGTCGTGAGGAAGATTTGATAACACACTGGTTTCATACAGAACATGTCACATTAAAGTTTACGGATTATACACATCAAAATATTAACTTTGACAATACAAGTTGTAGACCTTTATGCAGCGAAGTGTTCCTTTTGTTACCACAAACCAAGGGGTCACTTACAGTGTACTGTTTTCACTAAAACATAAACAAATAGATGACTAGTAGCGATCGACCTGTAAACTGTCCTATGATGCAAGTCGCAGGTCACATGACTGTTCCTGTCTTTACTGTAAATAATCAAACTGTATAAACACCCTGAAGCAACATACAAACATTCTCAAAAACATATTCTAATTAGAGACTGCAGATTGACACTTACACTTCCGGTCTTAAATCGTTTGATTTTATAGTCTTTTTATATCTGTAAGGTTTATGAAACATTCAAAAATAACAACAACAATAATGTAATTTCTATATCGCCATTCCGCGCCATAAAGGCGCTTTACAAAAGACTTATAGTATTCCATACAGAGAATGAAAAGAAATATTCTTGTCTAGCAGGTTTGCTATTTTTAGCACGACATCTGTCTCTGACGTATACATAACCGCATGTCTGCCCACCCTGGATGACAGCTATTTTCGCTAGGATCATGATGACTTTTAATTGGCTCTGCCCGCTGGGCTCGTTATTTTTTGTCACGAAACATGGGCCACACGGCAGGTATTGAGACAGGGAGTGATGCCACACAGCCAGACCCCCCGACAAGCTGACGTGTGCATACGTAGCTGTGCGCATGCGCGTGGAACGCATCAGAAGGACGTGGTGCGTTTTCATTAGTCAGAACAAAATCAGCGGTAAAGGTAGGATGGGGGGAAGGGAAGATGGATGGAGAGAGAGAGAGATCAATCGATTTTGTGGACGGCAGTGAACGTGGCAGTGTGGTTGTGAACAGCCGGGACAGGTTAACACAGTGTTGGCACACTGCTTGCTGTGACTGTGTTCCTCCTGTGGAAACTGCTGTGCTCGCAGATTGACACACCCAACCCACCTCCCCCGATGTTGATCAGACTAGAGAGCGCGCACACTATTTCGAGCCCAAGTGTTTACCTTGATCCGTTCTCTTGTAGACATAAGCACGCACATACAAACGTGTACTTATGTATATAACCTATACCTTACTTCCTATTTACACATCATATACATGTCTACATAAACATATACATTGCAACTTACTACCTATTTACACAAAATAAACACACGTGTGTAATAATAACATACCTTACTGTCTATTTACACATTATACGCATGGGAACACAATGCAGAAGTAATAAATAAGAGAACAATACAGAGCATGAATATCAAATGCGGGAGCGAGAGATAGGAAGAGATAGAGAGAGAGAGACATCACCATAGATACAGAGAGATATCGAGTCAGTCTCATCAAAAGTATAGATGGAAGAAAATCCACAGCAATGCTTAACTGTAGTCGAAATGAAGAGGGCTGGTGTCTATCCCCTCCCCAGTTTCTCCGACTCGTCCAGTATTTAGTTCGCGAAATCCTGTCACAGTAAACCTCTCTGTATGTTCGGTTCCATTATGCGCCAAACGGCATTGAAACAAAAAACAAAACAAAAAATCAATGCCAACAGATTTCTCGCCACCTTTGCTAGACTGCGCTGTGGAGGACAACAGTCCAGCTTTGCATTTCGGAGACTACTCATGCCACGTGTCCGCTTGTTTGTTCACAAAAAGCCGTTGAGTGAGATTTTGTGCATTTGAGGCACACACACACACATTCTTTGTTTACCAACGGGGCGTGATATCTATATTTATTTTAATTTCTTCACAGGCAGTCTGAGCTCAGACAACGGGTATGGGGTATGACCGACGATGACTCGGAAGTAGTTTCTCGTCAGTCCACGTGACCAGCGTACCAGAGACTCTGCGGCGGAAAGTGAACGGTAGTCGAGACAACATCCGGTCACAAACTGGTATTACTTTATTTGTATTACTATTATACACGTCTGTGATCCCATACTTGTTCTGTGTTAATGCGCATGCGTGGGAGTCGCTAGGTCATGCTGAGGGTGACAGCAGGGTCAAGCAGTGCTGTTGCACGTGAGCGCATTTCACCAGAAACCAGTGCAGCCTCGCTTTGGAGATAAAACTTGCGGCTCGCGATGACATCACAGGCTGTTTTTATTACCCGTTGACTTGACAGTTTGAAAAATAACCTTGTTTCCGGCTGAGGCTCTAACAGACTTCTATTATCATTATTATTTTCTTTTGCGGAAAACTTTCCAAACCGAGTTCTTTCTTTCCGGTCTTTGTCTTTGCTCTTGCTTTTCTGCAGAAGTAGCAAAGGTGAGAGGAGCATCTCAACTTCTCAAGCAATTGGAAGGTGAGTGGAAAGGGGAGATGTGTGTAGGAGGAAAGGGACACACTTGATAAAAAGACCGTTGTTTATATCGAGCGGTGAGAGAGTAGGGGCAAAGGTGCATCAAGTGCGTGCAGCGCCGAATCGAAGCCTTCTCGAGCATTGAGTGAGGTCATGAACAGGTCAAAGTTGCTCAAGGCGACAGCACACTTGTTACATGTCACGGCTGATGGATCGTTCCCAAAGGGAAGCTAGTGATGTGTTAGACCACGGAGGGACAGCCAGATACCCCCGGGCTAAAACTCTGCCCTCAGAAGACATAGCGACTCTGACACATCTCTCTCATCCACTGTCTATAACTCACAGAAGACCATACATATGTCTTTTACATATTCTTAGGTTCAGAAACTTGAGGGGACAAGGTGGATTACGGGTAAGCTCGCACGCACACATGCACAAAACACACTAAGCTTCTGTGAGAAAAATCTATAGTATAACTGCTTTATAAATATGATTTACCACCCATGCAAAGCTTTTGTCAACAAGGGCTGAGATAAGCCGTTGGTTTGCCGACAGAACAGCTGGCTAATGGAAAACCCTTCTTTTTTTTTTTTGTGGACGACTGACCTCAGACGAATAAATCAGTTGGTGCAAGCCAGGAAAGGTTCATAGAAAAGATAACAAGTACATGGAGAGTCTGAGTCGTTATAAGTGACAACATATATGTACTTCCCCTTTTCGAGATACACGCCAACAAACATCACCACGAATGGAGTCAAACTCGTGACGTCATGTGTGTCCATGGATACGCCCAGTTAACACTTGATTCCAGCTGTCCCATGCGTACGAGGGGAATTTGACCTCGTTGAACCCTGACGTATGGAATGAGTTATCCTTGACAATGTAAGCACATGCGTGTACAAACTGTGTTGTTGACCTCTTTCAGTACACGGTGGTGTTTACAGACGTGCTTCATTTTTATGGAAGAAGAATAGCCTTCAAGATTTCGGGAAGATGTATTTTTCGCCGATCATTACTCAGTAATTAAAAAAAAATTGTACCCTACTAGACCTTTAAGGTTGAAACGGAGTGACATAAAAAGAATATAAACCTATTCTTCTATTTTGACTGCAGAGGAGTGTTAGTTTTTGTGGATGAATATCTTTGTGGAAGGGTGGTGGGGAGACGGAACGACAGATGATCGAACACCTAGAAATTAAAGCTTACAAAAGCTTCCTACCGAAGAATTCGATCACGTGTCTCTTTTTTTGCAAGATCACTTATCATGAGACATCTCTGATGAGAAATAAAACTGCAAAATGCGGCCGGGTGCACAACATCTCGATAACGCGCGATAAGTTGGCTGCAGAATAACCGTTTAAATTGGCAGCTAACGGCAAGCTGCCACCTGCTCCTGACCTTTGAACTCTTCTGTGCCGAGATGACGTACATGCTTATGAAGCATGAGCCCCTGACCTCACAGTGGCCCAACCAACGTGGCACAGGCGTCATGTACCCTCCCCCTTCACCGCTCCTTCCTTTCGCAACGACGCAGACCAAATGGGGAGACGCTGTAGTTCTTCACACCAGCTGCTATAAAAAGATGTTTACGTTCGACAGTTGACAAGTACGGAGTGCGCGAGACGCCATGACTCGCGCCGACATGAACAAAGTGACACCATGCGTTTTGTTTACCTGGGAATTGGAGCTTTGCTTACGTGTGTTCGTTAAATTAACTGCCAATCTTTAAATTTTGTTCAGATTTTTTTAATACTAATGGAAGAGAAAGAAGCGACTAAGCGCGCATGTCTGGTGTTGTACTGTAAACGTCACTTGAAGTTGAGGTTTAGAACAGAGCCAGCGTTTGTGGTTCTCCATCTTTGTCAACGTCTCATGACGTAGGCGACCTCTTGTTTGTTACGTCAGCCTAACCGGATGGCAGGAAAGGCAAACGTCACCAACCTACCGAGGGACCACACGCGTTTAATAGCGCGGGGCAAGTGTAAATGTATTATCAACTGCGCTTTTCTGTCCATCCAACACATTAGGCAACCACAGGGTCCATTGAGACACGTTTCTATTCGAGGAGACTCTTTTTTTTTTTTGAGTATAAAATTTAATGAATAGGCGCCCAGGGACGCCATCCTGGAAATTGTGTTGCTGTGAAGACTGAGCTGTAAAAATTGTGTGGGGTCTGCTAAAATGCAGTGCAGAGAGCTAGATGAATGGAGAGGGCCTGAGGACATCCGGCAACAGTCTTGTGTCGCCATTGCACAGCTTATCCGTGGTTTTCTTGTGAACTCGCTATTCCCAACATATTTCGATATGATGGTTGCCATACCCAGAAGGTGTGGTGAAAACACGTTACCATTCATACGACTAAAACAGGAAAGAATAAATTAAAGAAGGATCATTACCAAAGGTAGACATTTACTCCTTTCTCTAAAAGTAAAGGGAATGACACTCTTTTAAAAAATGACAAAATAAAGAAGGAAAGAAAACCTGAAAAAGGAAGAATAAATGAAAATCACTAACGATAGGAGATTATCGCTTTCCTCTCGCATTTTAGAAGGAAATTAAGAAAGAACGAAAATCTTTTAAGTTGTGTTTTCTCCCCTGTCACTTGTCTCGTGTAAGATGGAGAATGGGGAAAAAAAGCGACTTGCATGCAAGTGACTGGAGTACTTCACAGTGACGAAGCCATACTGTCCATCTTTTAGTGGATGTAAAGTTTACTGGTGACAATTAATGATCCCATTCAAAGAGCAACTTTTTTGTCTTCTGAATATGTTTTTATCTGACTTTGCAACAAAATCAGCGCATTTCAAACTAATGACATCGATACATACTTTGTCAAGGGTAAGTCCAAGTCAGACCCAGACCTGTATGATATTTTAAATAAAAAGGGAAGGGTTGTACTATTATAGGCAGATAAAAAAGGATTAAAGGAATATTCTAACTCTGAGCGACCAGTGTCTTCACTAAGGGCCGGAACAGGAACATATTTGTACTGGAAAGAATTTTCATGTCCCAAGTGAATGTAGTGTGACTTGTCCATGACATACGTTCTGTATTGACCTGTAAGGCAGGCTATAGATATCAACAGTAGTTATTCGGAATGCCAGAGTACAGACTGACAAAACAATGCTCACCTACAATGTAAACTGCTAACAACTAGTTTTACAGTCTACGTAAACCGTTACTTTAAAACTTACAGCCAAAATTTTTTTTTAAAAAGAGAGAAATAAGAAATGCTGGTCCATGTTCAAAATATTTGTTTACGCCCACAATAGAATGTTTTCTATCATGTGTTGGGGTGTTGGGGTGTTGTGGAGGGGAACTGACGCTCGAAACCTGTGGGTCGAGATACAATCGCATTCTTGTCTATGTTTAGAACCCTGACATTTCTGCTTCCATCTCCAAAGTTGCAGCCTCAAGGGAAAAATATCTTTAAGAAATAAAGCTTCACAGGCAGTAGATAAATACAAATCATTATCAATTTCTTTCGCAAGCATGATTGCAGAAAAACTCGATCAAATATAGATTTTTTTTGCTTCTGACTAAAGGGTGGTCTCTCTGTAGGCCTCAGAGCTCACCTCTCTGATATTTTGATTCTGGGGCATTTTGGGCTCTCAGCTGTAGCTCATACCAGCCTTATGGACTAAATGAAGACTGAGAACCAATCTGCCTCCGGCTCCAAAGAGCTGAACTGATACGAATGTCGGAGGAGTTATTTGTTCCCAGGAGTTTATACGGGGGGAGGGGAGGGTGTCTAAGTATTTCTTAGAATACTTCTTTAGAAAATAAAGTTTCCTGCTTTTTGCTCGACCGTGGTTTATATTTGGTAAACGTAATTGACAGTAGACTTGGAATAAATATCGCAGAGAAGTTTCCCTAAAGCTCATTTCCAGGAACATTTTGATTGTTTTTAAACTTACATCTGCTTTCAATCAGACTCCACCTCCTCTCTCTTTTTTTTCTATCCTACCCTCCTCCCCCACCCTCAAGACACACACACACACATATTATGGATAAGAAATCGTACAGAGAAGCATAGCATGGTAACCATCATTTCTCAGGAACATGTAAAGTTTTTCCGTAAGACTTTCAGTTAAGAGGTGTTTGTATGAACAGTCATTATATTATGCTTCTCTCTCTCTCTCTCTCGCTCTTTCTCTGCATGTCGGTTGTTATATAAAAGGTGTTGGTGTTATCCTATATACCAAACCGCTTCAAAAGGAGCAAAGGGACCTTCTGAATAACGAAATCAATTCTCCCTCCATCCCTCTCTCTCTCTCCAGTTCTTTAAACAAGATAGGCAGATGTTGGAAAGATTTTTTTAACGGTACGAAAATATTTTTCCATTCTAAAAAGTTACAAAATCATTCGTATCTCTCTTTGCCAAAAATTTCAGCAGGTAAATGGGTGGTTATACGGACATTTTTATGCGATGAGAACAAGGAAGTACGACCACTGGGGCAGTTCATACTCTAGTCTCGGGATATAATTATTTCTGAGATTGTCCTAAAGGGGTAGATGGATGGTGGTGAAAGGGGTGGAGTGGAAGGCGGTGATAGGCTGATAGCTCACACACTGACAAATGCTGTACAGAATATGCAGCTCCTTTTTTTCAATAGAACCTATCAACTTGCCAAGGCTTCAGGCAATGGGAAAACGGGGATCATATGCTAATTAGGACAAACGTGACGTCAAGAGCTGTGCACGGTTATGTTTGGAGCTGCGTATCTCGAGAATGGAACGGGGATATTCACCCAGATTAGCAGAAAGTAAAGTAAAAAGTAAAAAGGACTTCACTAGTCCTTTAACATTCTTACCAAGGTAACATTCAAGCAATAATTCTTGCCAAGAACTATGACATACAGGAATAGTGGAGGATTGATAGGGGCAGCTTTTGTTCAAATCTTTAATTTAGTTTTGCTGTATCCACGTATATTATTTTTCGAAAGATGCCAACACTTCGGATCAGATACCTTTCATGCGGTTGCTGGGTCGAGCCAGTTATATTAGACCTCATCATTCACCCTGGTGCTTCGCTCTCTGACGCAGATAACGGTTTGATGCGCCAAGAACGATATTGTTTTTAAAAGGGGTTAAAAGGAGGTTGGCAGTTAACAAAATCTTACAGACCCACGCTGAAAACTTTAGGCACAGAGGGCATGGACGGAAAGATGAGAGGAATGGAGATAAATTAAATAAAAATGGAGATTTTAAAATAGTAAGTGTTAAAGGGGATATAAGGAAATCAACGAACACTATATAATTATATATAATTACTCACAAAGTATGCTTAGTTTTTAAATCTGAAAATTAGTGAAAATACTAAACACATCTCGATTCAAACTAAAAGTACTCTCAGAACACGCTGGCTCACCGGAATATTTAAACAAAAACAGAGCATTAGACACGAGAACCTGTCTCAAAATGAATTTATTAAGCTTATGAATTATGAATGATATGTTTGTAATATGTCAGTAAATGTTACCTGCTTAATACTGTTCTTCATTTTTTTTCCTTCCTTTTATTCATTCTCCCTTCCCTCATTCTACTCTTTGCTGAGTATATAGAACGTCTTTAAAACGATTTTTTTTAAAAAGGAGAAAGGCGTATCTAGATAAATTCTTTGCCAAAGTCAGCTGAGGTCGCTGTGGACAGTTATTTTTAAAGTTTTCGCAAGTGCTCATGTCAAACAGTTGTGAAGATTTTTCACTCCGGAATGCAGACACAGAGCATGCTGTTCGACCTGACAATCCACCCCTCCTTCTCCTCTTCCTCCTCCTCTTCCTCCTCCTCCTCTTCCTCCTCTTCCTCCACACACACAAAGCAGCTAGTATATCCGGACTAGGTTTGATGCTATGATTGTACTCATTAACCCACCGATTGTTTTCATAATGACTACGCTAAATGAATAAACTAAATCTGGGCATTGCGATCACACTAAGTAACTTTAGCTGTGCGGAGCAGAATAGAAAAATCCTCCTTTCTCTCAACGAACGGCCGTATGCCAAGCATTTTAGTGTTTGGAAACTGATTCCGTCTGGGAATTCGACTGTGAAGTCTCTCTTCTGGTGTGAGCCACAAGTGTTTCACATGGACTCCTGTAGCTGTGAACTGAACCTCAGTCGCCAGACTGAACTGAACCACTTCCTTTTCTGCTGAATTTTAAAAAAAATTTGCTTTGGAAAGTGTTTGAACCCCTTGTTCAGGTATTAGTATTAGCGGTCGTCTGCAGTTTTTGGTATTCCCCTTAAACATCTTCCATTCTTTTCCATCTCTTTTTTCTTTCCTTTTTTTTTTTTAATCGTCATTCATTTGTCGTTTCTCGCTTTCCCTTTTCCATTTGTTCTTTGGCGATTGCACGACATTCAAAAATATTTTTAGACGAAAAACAAATAAAAATTTCAAGGCTTCGGGAGAAGGGGCTCGAGGCGGATATAAATTAGAGCTGAAAGACAGACGAGGGCGCTTTGGAGACAGACATTGGCATAGCAATACATCCTGCAGAATCATTAACTAAACTTGATGTGCATTCTGGTCTTTGGAAACCCGTGGTAGCACGTACAATGGAGAAAGAACAGAACAAATATTTTGCCAGAAATGGAAGATTTTCATCGATAAAGCATTCAGACAGACAGATTGGTAGTTAGGATTAGATAGATAAGCCATCATTTACGATATAATAAAATAGCAATTGATCAAATGACTGGACATGACATGAAAGAATAGTTTCACTACATCCGTATTGAATATCTGCGAAAAAGGAGAAGTAAACAGGTGGACGGAAAGACGAACCGATAAAATGACGAATATAAACGCACACGTACACGCATGTGCAGACATTCGAACGTCAGCACAGCAAATGTTGAGATGTTTAATGGCTACAATAATCTTATAGCTGACATGCGACACATCATATCTGTGTCGCGAAGGACATTTAACGACGGTATGGGGGCCATGGGGACCATACTTTCTCCGTAAAATCTGTCAGGAGAGGATTGAGTGATTGAGAGTGCGGGGTTAAGGCCAGGGGAGTCGCGGGTCGAAATGGACTTTGCAGCCAGATCTTATAGCTTGACATCCACTGTCGTGGTTTCATCGACCCATCGTCCCTTGTGCTGAACTATTTGACTGCATCAACGCCTTGTTCGTCAAGTATCTTCTTCTGAAAGCCCTTTAGACTTGTGTTTGTTGTTTGTAATGATGATGATGATGATGATGATGATGATGACGATGACGATGATGAAAATTATCCTAATCATCCTTATGGATCTCCACACCAAAGAAGGGGCAGCGGATGTCCAGAGAAATCCAATAAACGTGTCCATCTGTCGTGGGAACGTCCCTATAACTCTACATCTCGAACTCGACTGGTCTGCAGAGCTTCGCAGGTCAGCGAGCCCTCGCAGCAACAAACAATATAGATAAGCTTAGAAATCGCGGCTATCTGGTTCCTTTGGCAGTGCAAAAAATAGTGCACGGAGGCCTAGATATGTACCTGCAGATGAACCACTGACCTATAATCTAGAACTAGGTCAGTGCAATAACCGACTACACCGACCTAAATCTCACGATACTATAGGGCAGTGCATCACATTGTGTACTGATGATCTGTCACGCCCTACAAAAAAAAAAAAAAAAAAAAAGGAAAAAAAGGAACAGCAAAAAAGACACGATTTTTTTTTAAATGACACAGTTTCAAAGGCAGGCGAAGCTGCTTTGATGTGATACCATAAACTAACAAAAGTAGTAACAGAGAAAGCTTTGGAAAAAAATATAGGTGAAATATATATTTTCTGTGCATGCAGAATAGCATTATTTTTAATAAATTCAGTCACCATATAAAAAAACCATAGAATTCCAGTGGGCACTTGCATTGTGGGGTGTGATGGTTTGCATTTACGAGTGCGTATGCGAAAGAGAAAGAGTCGAGGAGGGAGGCAGAATGAAATGTAGGGAGGCTGGGGGGGAGAGAGAGAGGCAGTCACACTAACAGTTTATCATGTCATGCTTTTGTCAAAACTGGCTTTTTTAATCGGATTGTAGAAAACCGCCACTAAAACCCTTCCAAATGTTTGCTCTCTTACACGCAGGTTGACAGCAAGCTAGCAAGGAGAGTGAAGGAGAAGTACGCGGTAGGAGGAACAGACGGTTTCTTTTTCTCTTACAAGACAAACGGTTACTACAGCAACCAGGGGTTCTTACAGGGATGCTGCACCACACGAGCACGGCTCCCCGTCGATGTTCCTACAACATGCTGCAGTAGGCAGTACCATCAATGCCTGGCTTCTTCTCGCAGTGTGTCTCGCTCGAAGAATCTGAAATGGGGGTCTGGAACACCAAAAGGATCCTCTTTTGTCCATGCTTCCTCCGCTGAGGTACAAAAATAGTACGGAATTTGTAGTGCTATACCCCATTGACGTCATTGCGTTTGCAACGTTAGGTAACAGGAACGGTGCATTTCAGCCAATCAGCTTACACCACATTGGGCCCCACAAGTGTCGGCGAATAAGATTTCGGACTGTACCATGTTGATTTAATGGGCGTCACGTCTGGTAATGCAAGTACTATCATAGATTCTCCTTCAATCTTTTTTCTCTTCAAACCTCCGCCGGCGCACTATATACTCCAACACCATTTTATATTTCTTCCTTGCTCCGTGATAGAACAGTGATCCTGCCGCAGCCGCGGAACTATAGCGGCACTAGGCTCTTCGTTAACTCTTCCCCCCTTCGGGCGGACTCCATCACTAGCTCTTCGATTTTCACGGGCGTGAAAGGAGGTCCGCTCTGTGCTGGAGTACGGGAGAAACTAAGCTGGAACAAGTGTACTGGCTTAGTCTTTCGTCGACTGAAAACTGATTTTTCCCTTTCAGGGGGATACCAAAGACAACGGGGTCTTCTACAGCTTTGGGTTTCTGTATGAATCGGTGACAGGGATTAGCTACTAGGCCGAACTACACTGTGCAATGGATCTATCATATACCAAAACAACAGAAGAAGTCTTAGGTTATTTCGGTGTCGACGAAAATGTTGGACTTAATGAAGAGCAAGTAAAGAAGAACTTAGAGAAATATGGACCAAACGGTAAGTCGAGACTATTTGTAAAGTTTTAATGTTTATCCCCAATAAACTGCCCGAAATGGCCGCCATGCTACGGTACAGCTGCTTTACAATTCTATGCTTATTTGATTAAAAATCTCAGTGTATATAGGTTAGTTAAAATGGAGATTCCCAGAGGTTAAGATGACCTTAAAATATATTCTTTTCTCTGTTTCAGAACTGCCGGCGGAGGAAGGTAAGTGAGAGTTTTGTTACTAATGTAATTATCTCGTCATAAGCACGCGTTCGTTTGGACACGATGTCTGTCGCTTACACCGTTAGAAAATCGAATGTCGACGCAATTTGTTGTATCCAAATTTATGGCTGAATAATTTTCGTGGTATTTATCAATAGGCAAGCCGCTGTGGGAACTTATTTTGGAGCAATTCGACGATCTGCTGGTCAAGATTTTACTTTTAGCTGCGGTGATTTCCTTCGTAAGTAAAATTTTCTCATAACGATTGAGACATTAATGTTAAGAAACGGAGTGACCTCCCTTTACGAGCTTTCTAGCAATTTTGTCTCCTGTCAGAGCTATGCATTTATATGCTTACAAGCAATTATGACTATCAAAAGAAGCCGTAACAAAGCACACATGTACAATTTTGTAGTTTAAGGTTGTATGAATAATCACAACTTTCAGAAGGCATGTTTTAAACTAGTCTGGTAGTGTATTCATGTAGACTGGCTTATAAATTAAAATATATAGATCAAGCATCTTAAATGCAATTTCATTTATTTCTGTTATTTTTCAGTTTCAAATAAAAAAGTTATAAAGTTCTTATCTTCATGTGCTGTTTCATTATGGTTCATAATCACAGACTGACACATTAGTTGTTTAAGTACTGTATTGTAGCTTAAAAAAATTTAGCTTCTAGCTCTGTTTCCACAATTATTGTAAACAAAGTCCCAAGCATATAATAGCTATGGTTCAGTAAAAGCTGTACATATCTGTTCTTATTTTCTTCAGTAATGTTACTTTGTATAATTTTGTTGTGTAGTTGTAAATTCCCAATGTATGTGTGTTTTACAAATTTATGCATATTGTTTTCCAAGTACAGTTTGGTCCACCATGTTGTTGGATTTTGTATCTATCTCTCATAAATCAGAACTAATATATGATGTAGGGTGATCAAAACAGTTTAGAGTATTTAAAGATTTTATCATTAAGTATAGGAGATATAGTAGTCTCTAGTGATTATCACCACACTGTAAATAAAATAGTGGATAGTAACAAATTTGTTAAAATCATTTTGAAATTTGTTGTTGTTTCTAAATCTTAACAATTTTTTTAGCAGAAGGTAGAAACAATACTGCCTAGAATTAAAGTGAAAAATACCTTGATTTTTGAGAGTGTGGAAATTAGCTGTAAGCAGCAAGTTTAAATTAGCTAACAAGACACTGAAAGTGAAGGATGAATGCTGTCTTGATAAGTAATTGAGCAAGTGATAAAAAGAATCAAGAAAAAAACTTCTGGGGATTTTAATTTATCATTTTATCTAGAGTTTGAATCACTTTTCTTCCAAGGGAAAAAATGGTTCTATTTGCATTTTCTTATTCATAATGATCAGTAGTCTCATACACTTCCTGGTGACATTTCACATTAGGTCTTTGATGATAACAGATTTTTAGGCTTGGATTTAAAATATTAACTAGCAACTCTAAGCCTTTTTTTTTTTTTGGTGGGGAAGGGAAGTGGGTGTGGATTAGGATAAAAAATAGCTGGATGCATTAGTGGTGGATATTGTGTGACTGAACACAGAAATTAACCAAGCTACCAAGCAATTATAGATTGAAGTAGTTTCACCTAAACAATTTTCTTTTTGTCATTTTATGAAAAGTTACTGTTTCTGGTACTTTGCTGTAAATGTTACATAGTGGACTTAGACATTATCAATACTGAAAGATAATATTAAAGGAGAAAAGCATTTAACACTGCACACTTATAAGCACACCAAATATTGTGGTCTTTTTTATGTCCATGCTAACCGATGCATGTTTGTTTTATTTTTTTCAATGACTATAATAATGATAATTTTGGTTTAGATAGTGTACATCATAATAGACTGCTCGATACAAATTATAGGTAGTTTAAATCAAAACAAATTTTTATAACTTAAAATTGTTAATTGATTTAAAGTTGGTTTATGTGTCTTGTAATGTGTAAATATATAGTTTAACCTTCATACAAGTTATTGTTTGTGTTGTCAGTGCTTGAAAAGAACGTAGGTATAGATTTTATACAAAGTAAGAAAATTATATGTGACCATGCTAACTTCATGAAGGATTAAGTAGTAAGTTGTGAATCATGTTTCCACAGCTTAAAGCAAAAAAGGCTTATTTATAACTTGTATTAAAGAAGGTGGTGGATGATAATAGTTTTCTAAAGCAAGCACTTAGTGATTCGTTTATTGCCAAATGGATACTATTTGCAAAGATATGGTGACTGCATAGAGCTCTCAAAGAAAATCATGTTCAGCAGCACATTGTTAAGTTCTACTACTGTTATGACTTCTTTGTTCCTAGAACAGAGAGAGGGATACCATTGCTCTTGTTGAACACTACAGCTTAGGTTACAAGATAGCAAGAGCTTGAATATGACATAATTGGATGTAAATTGCTAAAACAACACATCCGGGTAATATGCAAAATGTCCTGCAAAATGGTCGTGTATAATACTATAAATAAAAAGGGTGATGGGAGCCAGTCATTCTGTAGATGCATTGTCAACAAGAAAGAATCTTACTGTTGCATATTGTAGGCTGCTCAGTATGTATTGACTGGATACATATATAGAGAGAAAAAGAATTTTTTTTTTTTTTTGTGGGTCATGGTCCACATATGGATGCTCAGCAGTGTATTGTAATCCATTTTTGTGATACTGACAGCCTCCTTCAAAGAAGCATACATATACCTTTGGATTATTGCTGGTGAAACATGGTGAAGATGCAGTGGAATGCTATGTACTAGGATATCCACTAACAACTGGAGTCAGAATGGGCCTCAGTCACAGCCTATCCAAAAACCCACAGCTTTATAGACAATGTGACAAGATCTTTCCACGTCTCTCTACCAGGAGAGTACATTCCCACTGTGTCTGCTATGTAGTGCAGAGACCTGAAAACTCTATGGCAAGCAAGCTGGATTACTTTAAGTACTTTCTTCAGAGATTAATGCTGCTTCTTGGACATCAAGTGACAAAACTATCTCACAAATAAAGAAAGCTTGGTTGCTTAGGTTACAGTCAGTTCTCTAAAAACAACAGGATACTGGTGTGGTTGTTATTGTGGTATAAAAGAAATCCTGGTGTCCAAAACTTGAAACCTGCTGAACACAGCTGCAATACACTTAAAATACTTCTCAGTTTACCAGAAATCTATCTAGGGTGATAATCTCTTTTGTAGTTGTAGCAAACAATCACTTAATCTTTATATGATGTATATTTTAAGTATTGGGCAAAAGAATGGTTCTTAAAATGGTCATCCATTTATATGTATATATTTCTTTTTGTTGGGACAGAAAAAGCATTACAGAAATTGATAAAATATGTTTTGCTTGGGCTTGTTTCTATGCAAAGCAAGCCAGCTGGCCTCTCTATCTGTAACCCTGTATTTATCAATTCTTCGTGTTTAAGTTTATTTTGTCTATGCATGACAGGTGACTGTTAAATTGATATTATATGGATGTATGCAGGTACTGGCATGGTTTGAAGAAGATACTGAACAAGTGACAGCATTTGTGGAACCCTTTGTCATCCTGACCATCTTGATCTGTAATGCCATTGTTGGAGTGTGGCAGGTCAGTTCATTTTTATTTCTATGAACTGTTTAGATGCTTATTAGTGGATTTCTTTGCAGCAGCAAAAATGCATTGGGAATTTAAGGCATGTAATTCTAAAACTTATTGGATTGACTAAAGAATATTATTTCATGTTTGAGTTTGTTTCCTTCTCTCTTGCTCACACACATCTTGCTACCATAAATGAGAAAAAAAAAATAGAAGCAGAAATGTAAACAAATAGATCTGTCTTCTCCTGATCCCCTTGATACTTATCCTTATTGTTACCTGGAGTTGTGCATGCCTTAGCCAGCAGGTGTAGAGAGTTCATAGTATGCTTCTTCTGATTTTGTTTTGTTTGTGATTTGACTGTGCTTGATAAATCTTATTAAGTTTTGGTCTTTTTAAAGCTGCTTACTTTATGCCTGTGTATTCCATTTTCAAATAATCTCCATGTTGGACTTAAAAATATCCAACATAAAACATAGTGGTTTTTTTAATTGAATATATTTAATGCCAGCATAGTATTAAGTTCAAATAAATTATTTGCCTCGTGAACTCTAAGTAAAACTTAAACATATGCTTAGATATCACTGCACTCAGAAGTCAAGCAGAAATTTTGATGTAATCAGCAGTAAAAGTTCTGATAGACATGATGAAAAGGGGCCTAGTCTACAATCAAAGGAGTTTCAGCTAATGATAATTGATGCATAGCATATTCAGTTTCATTTTAATGTTGGCATGAGTTGAAAGTCAGGTCCATATTTTGATGTTCTTGGTTGTCACTGTAGCTCCTATCTTTTAAAGCATATCAAATTCCTACTTGTTATTATCAGTAGTGTATTTTAGTTTGGGTTTTCAGACATTTTAGACTTTCCTCATGTGTGAATCATTTCTAAGATACTCTCTTGGTATATATGTAATTTACTGTTGAAAGAAACCAAAGGTTTGCTCAATAAAGAATTCATTACGTAATTTACTGTGTCATGGTACACGAACAGTGCTTTAAAGAAGCTTGAAAAGATTTAAACAATTTTTAATATTTTGATAGATAATACAAACTCATATAATGTATATATACCTTAAAAGCTTACACATCTAAGACAAATTTTAAAGGTCTTTAACTGTTTAAGAGGAAAGAATATTTGGTAACATTGAAAAAAGGGAAAATTGAGTGATTTGACACATAGGTTAATTTTTCCAAATGTTTTTATTGGTGTAAACATATGATATTAGTTTTATTTTGAAAAATCTAGGAAAAGGATTCTTCAATACCAGCATTGCTAAAACAATGAATGTGCAGTGCTTAGAATAAATTCTTCACTATATGTTGGAATGAATTTGCTAATAAACTTCTTATAATGACTTATCACATATCCAGAAAGATTTAAATTTATTTTGAATTTTCAAGTTGGCATAGTCCCTGCCATGAATACTTATGTTCATTAGTTTTGAAGAAAGGATTTAGGACATCTTAACCCTTAGAGCAAGATTCAGCCATGATCATGGCTTTGCTGGGGAAGCACAGGGAAGGCAACTTTCATTGCTTTTATTGCAAAGTTCAAGCTTTCTCTTTTCCAAAAGTGTATAGGTTTCTTCATCTAATTTTTATCTAAGAGCAGCAATAATAAAAAACAAATATCACTCGTTGTCATCTTCACAGTCGTCAGTTATTAGCCATTGGCTTTGTAATACTTATACTTTTATGCAGTGCTAAGAAGGTTAATCAACTTTTTTTGAGTGTCATAATGAAACATAATAAAAATATGTTTTTAAGTCTTCTTTCTTTATTTAATTAACGACTCAGAACTTCTTTAATTCTTGCTGGATTTCCATTCCAAACAAATGAAGCTAGCTGCTTATTAGTTTTTTGGTAAGGTAATCAGCTGATGAACTACCTTGGAACTTACAAGAGCTTTCATTACCATTATTTTTACAAGTATGTTTAATATCTCATTTTACAGCTTTCCAATATTTTTTGTTCTTTTTCTGCAATTTGTCGGTAAAGTTAAAAGTACCAATTTTCTCCTTGTTGGGTGAGAATTTAGTATTAACTACCTATTTAAAAAAATAAATGACTGGCGTCCTTTCAGAATTTTTTTCTATCATGAAATGATTGTAACTATTTTTCATGCTGTCTTTCCAGTACCTGAGTCTTATAATTGTTAACTTTTAAATTTAAAATATCTGAGATATGTTCCAAAATGATTGTGTTATTTATCAGGCATAGATAAGGTAAAATTGGTCACCCTGCCTTCAGCCTCTTTAAATCAAACTAGCCTGAGTACTGGGCAGTGAAATTAACATGTCAATAAATTATTGTTCAATGTGGCAAGCCATTTTTTAAATAGAGTATGGAAAACCAAATAGCTAAAACGAAGATTATAGCAAATATTTAGGATACATAAACTTTCTCAAAATCCACATAAGACAATAGTCTAGGGATGTTAGTGTATGCATAATAAAATACACCATAAACCATTCTGATATTATCCCCTATAAATTTATCTTTTATAAAATGACTCAAATTCATCAGTCCAAAAAAGATAACAAGTATTGCAATCGTTTGGAAATGAGGCTGATGCACTATTATAGGCTATATTCAGCAATGAAATTAGTTTCCAGTTATCAGTGGACCACTCTGTTTTTTCTAGCCTGTTTTAGGTCTTTAGACAGACCAGTAATTATGCCTTGACTTTGTGAGACTGATAACTGATAACATTCACTATGTGAGGAAAACAAAGACATTAGAACCCTAGATTGCTGTTGGTGCCACTAAAGTACATTGTGTTACTTGAGACGCCTATAAACCTACAATAAAGATGACAACTGACGCACCTCTTAATAGAGAATTTCTTAAATATAAGTATGTTGTTGTTCTGGTGACAAGAATAGTTAGGGTACAGTAATCAGACGAAAAGCGTAATTCCTACTTTCAAATATGACAACATACTTGATTGCTGTACCTAGTTTAACTCTTCAAAGGAAGAAATTATGGTAAAATAATCTTCATTGGAGCCAACAGTTTCTTCCCTTATTCCACTTGATTTATATGCTAGCAATATTTTAAAGGGCTATAGATTCTGGAGCTACGTATCAACAGTGTAGACTGAAACTCTCTTATCTCTTGTGAACTATTTTGCATTGCTATTGTGTAGTGCAGTGTCTCTACCAGAAATCAGTGTACATGCCAAGTATGGACCACCCCATCTGCCTTGCTGTCTTTATGCTTTTGTTGCTGTTTGGATAATTGTCAGGCATTAATTTTTGCACTAGGCATCTGGCGTGTACTGTGACTCTGTGTCTGCTGGGATGCTGCTCAATACACAACTTGCCATGACTGCCAAAACTTATTGTTTCCTTTTGATGGGATGTTTACATGGCATACTTGTGTGCACAATTCTCTTTTTCTAGTTTAAATTTCTGTCTGTTAATGTGTCACTGTATTTTTGTTTGCTGATATGTGTGGTCTAGGTATCTGTGTTATGAGCATTTTGTGTTGAGTCTACTGCATAAGGAAGAAAAGAGTTTACAAAGTTGGCTTCAGAATTTTTTTTCAGAATGTGGTGTGTTTTGTGACTCTACCCAGTTGACGTTATAGTGTGCAAAACAGTTGCTGTGTTTGTCAAGATGTTTGTTTCTTTGGGAGCAAAACACAAGAAAAGGATTTAGAAACCCTCCTTAATTGCTCTAACAAAAGCAATGTCAATGTTCACAGAAAAGAATTGAAGGAATTTGACAGTAAATTTTTCAGGGCTTGAACTCTTATTACTGTTATTCCTTATTATTGGCTTTCTGCAATATAATGGGACCTATGAGAAATTCTGAAGCTTTGCTGGTTAACACATGAAGGTCCTGTATCAAGCTATTTTAAGTTTGTTTTCCTCTTGCCAAACTTCATAGATCCTTATAAAAAAAATTAAACAGGTGAAAAACATTGCTGGAACAAGCAGATTAAAAATTTTATGTTGAATGTTAACTGATGTTGCTGATAATGGGATCATTTTCCCACTTAATGTACAACCTCAGTGCCTGTTGTAGCCTGTTTTAAAGAAAGACATCTTTTTTTTTTTTTTTCTGACAGTCTTCTGTTGTTGCCCTCTCATCCTCTGGAATTCATAGCATATGTGTAGTAGGCATCAACAAGCTAGCATGATTGACTGGTCTGTCAGGGTATTCACATTTTCTTAGTAGCAAGTTAGGTTTGTTTTCATTTTGGCATGCTCTTGTTTAAGGCCAAATATTTCCCCACAGAATTCTTCTGTGAAGCATCATCTGCTGAAGCTTTTTGGTGACTTTTTTTAAAAAAAATATCCACCCATGAAACAGTCTTATGCACCACACTAGCAATTGAGACTGCTTGACAGTATAGCAAGCACTCGTCATATTTAGCTGGTGTTGCCGCAGTGGCTATGGCTGCTGTAGTGTTTCCGCTGTTAAAATACTAGGGTGTTGTACACTTTCAACGGTCTGGGGGGGGGAGGAAATCACTTGGAAGGGAATGGGGCTTTACATAGATTATTTCATTTCCGTCAGTTTATCGAGTAACAAGATACAAGAATGTGAAAATGGTCAAAAACTTGGAGCACAGTACAAAACATATCTCTGAGCAGTGTTCACCTCGTGTTGCAATAATGTTGCTTATTACATCATCCTGGACTGCCCCAAAAAAGACTGTAAAGTTGTGTAGTTTTGCAGTTTATATTGATGAGCATGTTAGTGAGAGAGAGAAGAGGAAGGACTGAAACTTTGATTGAGGGTGATATGAGGGCCTTCTTTGCTGTATTGTTTAGGTGTTTTAATGACAGTGATTATAGCATATGAAAATGTCTCTTCCATTTAAATTATATGCTGTGACTATTTGAACACCAGACTGCAAGGGATGGTGCATTTTTTTTGATCAGCTGGATCTAAAAAATCCTTAGGTGTGTCGAGCACTAAAGTGGGAAGAGGTGGGGAGAGAGAGGTCAGACCATTAACATCGTAACAGGCATGGTAGCATATGACATGCACAGCGTAGGCAGTAACCATTTAAGATCCTCTTTTTTTTTGTTGTTGGTTTTTTTTTTTTGCTATGCAGAATGAGAGAATATTTTTATAGCAGATCTAGCAGAAGGGGCTAGAGGCCAGAATATA
Organism: Pomacea canaliculata; assembly: GCF_003073045.1. Taxonomy (NCBI): domain Eukaryota; kingdom Metazoa; phylum Mollusca; class Gastropoda; order Architaenioglossa; family Ampullariidae; genus Pomacea; species Pomacea canaliculata. The sequence goes on from NC_037593.1 coordinate 7,164,043, forward strand.
GGTTACTGCATGTACTCATGTTTCTCCTATATACTGATATTGACTAGTACCTGTGTGGGAGCCTGAGACTGTATTATAATAGGGAAACATCTTTGGTCAATGATGAGTGGTGCTGCATGAGTAATGTTGGGTGGTATCTAAAGCTGAAAAAGGGGACTGAAAGAGCTTGTAAGAGGAGGGCAACTGTTCAGTAAAACAGCATCAGGCTGGTGCAACCAGATACAAAGTTTTATCCCTTTTGACTGGCTGCTCCTTGTGGGAAGTGGTAAAATGTACATTGGAATCACAGTGAAAAAGGTTTTCAGACCACCCCTTAAATTTAAATTAAAACTGTTATGGGTTTCACCCCCCTTTCCAATAAATATATTGGAGGTCTTGTCAATCACATCAAAGTTAACAGCATTGCATTGTTTATTAATATTACTCTGGACCTGTATCCCTAATGTCATGTTTTATAATTCATGTCACTGATATTTGATGATATGTAATAGAAAAATATCATCTTTCATGTCTGATTTATTAAACAATATTTTGCATAAGAAGACCTCCGGCCAAAAACTCATTTTCAGACTTCTTACTCCAGATTGTTCACATTTTTAAGATCATCCCCTGAGAGCATGATTTATATGAATTCTATGCAGTGGGAAACTTGGGGAGTTGTAGAATTTTGGATTTATATGTTCTCCATTGACAGTTTTGCTGTTTGTTTGGGCGGGCAAATTGGTTTGTTTGTTTCCCTAAGAATTATTCCAGCTCTTTTACCTTGGAGAGGTGGAAATGGACAGTTCAGTGAGGGCTTGAAAACAGATTATAATTACCTATTGTCCCTTCTATTTAAGTGATGGTTTATCTCATTATGCTTAGGTAGGTTGTAAAAATGTATCTATACAAATAAAAAATATATATATTTAATATTGTTTGATATATTTGTTTATAAGTTGCTTTTTTTTTCAAAGTGGATGAACTGGTTTAGTTAAAGATTGCTAGTTTTGTCTTAGCCTGTTGACTGTGTATTTATCATCCTAATATTCTAAGCTGAATAAATCTCAATTGGTTAAAATGGTGGGGTTCAGACTGATAAAGTTTCATATTGTTTACAGGTGCTTATGGGGGAAAGAAGAACTCCTTTTCAAAATTATTGCTTCTCATCTTTCTTAAAGCCATGACTTAATTTTTACCCATAGGCAATGCAGTTTGCAGATCATGGCTTTAGTGGGCCTTTAATGGTGGAAACTTTTTATGTTTAACTTGTTCCTTTCATAAAGATCCCAAGCTGAGAGTGAATGACAAAATTGCAGATTATTTTGGGTGTGAACTCCATGGGCATTGTCAATCATTCCTTCGCTCACATTTGTGTTCTGTGGCACAGCAAAATTTAATCTTCTACATGGTGTATAATGCAGGAACGAAATGCAGAGAGTGCCATTGAAGCCCTTAAAGAGTATGAACCCGAAATTGCCAAAGTCATACGCAGTGGCATCAAGGGTGTTCAGAAGATCAAAGCCAGCAACCTGGTTCCTGGTGACATTGTTGAGGTCTCTGGTAAGTGTTTTTTACAACATTTTTCTTAGCATATGTTAACAAATGTAATCTCATGTAATATTATCCTTTCAGGAAATTAAAATGACAATTATCTTTTTCATTGGAAATTGTTAAAAAGTCTGTTATCTTTGAAGAAGCATTCTACAGTATACAGTACATTGTGTTCTGACATTTTCTACTGCAGCAAAGTTTCCTTTGTTACTTTTGAGTTGAAGTGTTGAATTTCAGAAAGTTTGTGTGTGTGTATAAGTTGCAATATAACATAGAATCGCCGTTGATTTCCAGTGGGTGACAAAGTGCCAGCTGACATCAGAATTATCAAAATCAACTCCACCACCCTGAGAGTGGATCAGTCCATTTTGACAGGTAAGCATTTACATTCAGCTTGTTTATGCTAAAAAATAACTGCCAAGTTGTAGTCGAGAAGACTGAAGAAGTGAATATTGTTAGTTATAAGAAGTAGATGCTTTATTTTCTGTTTACATGTAAAGAAATATATACTTGTGTTCAGTATATATACACTTTTTGATCTGTGGTGCAGGAGAAAGTGTGAGTGTAATGAAACACACCGACCCCATCCCAGACCCAAGGGCTGTAAACCAAGACAAGAAGAACATCCTTTTCTCGGTAAAAATGCTTAAAAAATTTGGAATCTTATTAATGACATCAAGAATAGTCTTATTCCTTTGTCATTGTTCTTTTGCCATTCATTTATTTACTTGCAGTGTGCAGTTTGCTAAGCTGAATGACTTGCTTTGATTTGCCTATTTTATTTATTTTTTTTTTTCTTCCTTCCTGGATGTCATTGAGCTAGATGTAGGTAATTGGTGCATGTTTTATAGCAAAGTAAGTTATTTTGCAACTGCATGAGTGAACTGTAAAGCTGTGAAGAACATCTGAATGTTGATGGCCTTACAGTGTGCACACCAAACATTCAGCATGGATTGTATGCAAATACTGAGCATATTTTTTGGTCAAAAGCTGTATTGTTGATTGCTTTGGTTCCTTTCTCTACAGGGAACCAACATAGCGGCAGGAAAATGCAGAGGTGTTGTGATTGGAACCGGCTTGGCCACAGAAATTGGTGAGCATGTAGTGGTGGTAATGGTGATTTGTGTCACACACCAACACACCAGCCACTTATTGAATATGTGTATGAAAACATGCAAATCATTAAAGACAACAGATGCCTTCAGTTCTTTTTCTGTCTGAATTGTTCTGTCTGTACGTTTCCATTGTCCATTCATGTGTGTGCCTTAAAAAATTAGTGCAAGATACTTGCCTTATCGATTTCAATAGCAGACTCAATTATTTATGAGTGCCCAGCTTGCAGTCTTGGTCCTCTGATATGTCTGCAGGCAAGATTCGCAATGAAATGATGGATACAGAGCAAGAGAAGACCCCTCTGCAGCAAAAATTGGATGAGTTCAGCAATCAGCTGTCTAAGGTCAGCTTTCTTTATTATGCTTTTCATCTACTATTTTCACACATTTGCTACTCTTATTTTTATATCACAAAGGAAAGATGGATGCAATTACAGTTGCATGTTTATGCCAACTACATGATTTTAAAGTTGGTGTCAAAGTGTGTGTGTAATTTCTTATGCATTGCACTTGGTCTTTAGTATCCAAATAGACTGAATAAGTGATCACATCGAAGCGGCTATACATGCAATCAGAATTTGCAAAACACATGCAAAAGTCTGCCCCTTTTCACTGCATATAAGGAATACACTGAACTGAAATGTAATGTGTGTGAATAGTGGATTATATTTGTTTGAAGGTTATCACAATCATCTGCATAGCTGTTTGGGCCATCAACATTGGCCACTTCAATGACCCTGCTCATGGTGGATCTTGGATCAAGGTAAGTTGCCTTACTGACTGAGCAGGTTATACTCTGAGATGAATAGCTCTTTGTATTTTAATGTTAACCTGTGTTTAAAGGGATTTAGCCAGTATTGTAAAAGATAAAAAAATGTTACTGGAGGAAAACTGTTTTCACGTGACATTGATAATTTTCACCTATATCTCGTTTCAAAGTTTAGCCTCAAAATTGGTGGCATTACCAAAATGCAACAAGTTATGCTTTATTGATGCTTTTCTTGGTATTCTAATGTGTTTTAGAGAGATGAATTGTTATGCTTCAAATGCATTGTCCAGCTTATCATTTGAATTAACTACTGTATTATTGACTGAAAGTAATTAGGTAATGTTCAGGGTTAATCATCAGGACTGCGGTAGGATTTACAAACCTCCATATTTGTGCAGGGTGCCATCTACTACTTCAAGATTGCTGTTGCCTTGGCTGTAGCTGCCATCCCCGAGGGTCTGCCTGCTGTGATCACCACTTGTTTGGCTCTTGGTGAATAAATAAATATCTCTCCAGTTGTTGTGTGTATAGATTAGACGAATTACGTTTTATCACTCCAATTTTTTTTAAATTGCAGGTTTTTTTGTTTTTTTTTTTAAAAATCTTTCAGCTAAAGTCATTTTTGAATGCTGTGAAAAGTGAACTCGTTGTTTGTAAACCATTTATAGTTTTTGTTTGTGGGTCTCAATTACAGTATGAACATTGGTTTTGCATTCCCGCATTAAAAATTGCTGCAATATAAAAATCTGTTATGGAGTCACAGTGATCGTAGTAAGTGATAGAATAATGTTAAGGATTATGGGAAATTTCTGTTGCACCAGTCAGTAAATCTGGTATGTCAGGAAAGGAATAACCATACATTTGCTGTTAGCTGCATGTTTTTTAGGAATTGTTCTTGTATTCTTCAGTTTGTTAAGGTGGTTTACCTTTTAATAGAAAAAAAAATGTTAAACCCTCATACAGGCACACGTCGTATGGCCAAAAAGAATGCCATTGTGCGTAGCTTGCCATCTGTGGAGACCCTGGGTTGTACATCTGTCATCTGCTCAGACAAGACTGGAACCTTGACCACAAATCAGATGTCTGTGTGCAAAGCCTTTATCTTCAGCCAGATTGATACGAACCAGATCAAGACAACACAGTTTGAGATCACTGGGTCTACATATGCCCCAGAAGGAGAACTGTGAGTGTCACACCTAGACACCCTTGGGTGAAATCTGTTTTGACACTTGTGAGCAGTGAAGAGCTGGATGTGCACTATCATTGCAAAAAAGAGTTTTGAGTGAACTCTCTTACAAATGTCTGTAAAAACTTTTTTTTTAAGTGACTGAGCTAGATACAAGCTAATTACATCTGTGGATATGTGGTTAGATAAAAGGATTTGAAAATCAGAATATTAATTATGAGCAGTAATGTACATAGTGCTTGTTATTTTGTTTATTTTTGTGTAGGTACCAGAATGGAAAAAAAGTAAAGTCCAGTGAGTTCCCAGGTTTGGAAGAGCTGTGCACTATTTGTGCCATGTGCAATGATTCAAGTGTTGATTACAATGAGGTAAGTGTTTGTTTTACACAAGGGAGTTTTAGCAAATCAACTTTGAGTAGATTGGTGGACTAATCCTTACAGTCTTCTGTATCTATGCTGGTCTGGTCTGTTAATGCAGCATATACATAATAATGTTTCAAGATATAGATTATTTGTTGTGGCTAAGTAATTAAGTAACTAATAACTGTCATTTTCCTCATTGAACTATGCTATCTGTGTCTAAGGGATTTATTTATAATTTTTGATTTAAGCAAACCAAATTTTTATTCAGGAAGATTGGCCATAATAGAACTGTAGTACTTTAAGGAGAATTGAATTTACGTTAAGATTTTTATGTCTAAATTATATTGTTTCAAGGCTAAAAAATGTTCCTTATAATGTTAATTTGCATTTAGCAGGTCATGCTAACAGTTATTATTCATAATTAAATGAAAGATATTTCAGTTTCTGTGATTATATAAAATCATTTCATATCTGAACTTTTCTCCTCTCAGGCCAAAGACCAGTATGAGAAAGTAGGAGAGGCCACGGAGACTGCACTGACAGTTCTGGTGGAGAAACTCAATTTCTACAACACCGACAAGTCTGGTCTTAACAAACGTGAAATGGGCACAGTCTGCAACCACATAATCCAGGACATGTGGAGGAAAGAGTTTACGCTGGAGTTTTCCCGTGACCGCAAGTCCATGAGTGTGTATTGTGTTCCTAACAAGCCCACTCGCGTACCTGGTGGTGCTCGCATGTTTGCAAAGGTAAGCTACTCGTTTTTATAATGAGCAGTAAGTTGATTTTTTCGCTTTCTTTCAGACAAAACTTGACAAAATCCCCAGAAAGCTGCTTTTTGTAAAATGCGAAGATTGAGTGTCCTGGGTGCTTATCTTATTATGGCCTTGCTGTCTTTCTGGCCTTTTTTATAGGGGCAACTACTTACACCCCTTTGTTCTGTGTGATAGTCTTAGTTACTATCTTGGTGTAATTAATCTATTATCCCTTATTATCCCTTAAAATAATATTAAAAAGCTTATCATTCTTTTTAGCCTTTTGCCCTCTAAAAGTAAACATATAGGTTATTTAAAATTTTATGACATCATTTTCTAGAAGTTCTAGAATCATTGCTATAATGTTTTTAAGTGAGAAGCTTTTTTTTTGGGTGTTTTTATATATGGCAAAATATTTGTTAAGAGTTTATTTTTCACATGTGTTGGTGATCAAAGAGGTGTCTCTCAAGTATCCTGCCCCATAGTTCTATTAACATGGACAGAGTGTAGAAAATGTAAATGATATTATGAACTGTCTGATTCAGGGAGCTCCTGAAGGTCTGCTAGACCGCTGCACACACGTGCGCATTGGCCACAACAAGGTGCCCATGTCTCCTGCCATCAAAAATGAGATCATGAAGCTGACTAAAATCTACGGTACAGGTATGTTAAAGCAGAAGGATGATGCATTATTTTGTGGAATGACAGCTTCGTTTATTCAGCATGTGAGTTTGCAGTTTCCTTTCTTGACAAAGTTAACAGCTAGAGAGGAGAATTATTTTATGGAGGCAGTTTTTAGAAATTTGATAAGAGGCACTTAAACATTTGGTAGATAGCTGGAAACCTTTCTGTTTTTGCATGAAAAAAGTTATAAAGAGGATCATATGCATTGCATAATATGCTAGAAATACATCTATAGCAATCTTCTTGTTTGTGATAAGGGCGTGACACACTGCGTTGCTTGGCACTGGCCACCATTGACAATCCTCCTCGCCGTGAAGACATGGATCTAGAAGACTCCCGCAAATTCATTGAGTATGAGGTCAGTGTCAGCTGTGAAGATGGTGACATAAAGAGGTTTGGGGTGGTGGGGATGATAGGAATGGTGGTAATGAAAGTACAGTAATTCTTAAAGTTTGCAAAGTTTCATTTTATGTTCAGCTGATTAGCTTTTGATTATTCTGGAGGGGGACAAGAAACTTAATAAATTTTGTAAGGTGTTCCTGGTGGATTCTTGATTTTAGATGCTTACTCTAGTATTTTTGCTATAAGGCAAGGTATTTGGTGCTGTGCTTCCTTGATGGTCAAATGTCACATTCTGCCAACCCGTCTGTTGAACATTTGTGAGCATATATTTGTACACATCCAGATGCACAGTATTGTATGCGCACAGGTTTTTAGATTAATGTAGAAAGATAGCTTTTGTAATAACAGTACAGTGCTTCAGGTTACTGTGGAAAATTATTTTGCTGTGCATAGACCAACATGACATTTGTGGGAGTGGTAGGCATGCTGGATCCCCCTCGAGAAGAGGTCCAGGAGTCCATTCGTCGTTGCCGTGATGCTGGCATTCGTGTCATCGTCATCACTGGTGACAACAAGGTCAGTATCATTGGAATTGAATGTCTGATAAATTTGTGGCTGGTACTCACAGGTGGTGCTGAAAATATAAGATGCATTTGAGTGCCTTTGGTGATTTTCTTATTCTGAAAGAGTGTTCTTGCTATTGCATTCATTTCCCTGTGATGCAGTTAGATAGATTTCTGATTGTTCAAAAACAGGGAGAATTTTTCACATCGGAGTATCCTTCAGAAATAGCTTCTAGCTATTCTGGCTGTGTAATAAATCACATTTCAGTTTTATGTCAGGGTTTTATTAAGTATGTAGCTTATTGAATTTAATTGAATTTCAGATCACTGTTACATTGTTGATGTATCTTCTTCATATGTTCTTATCATAGGCTACTGCTGAAGCCATTTGCCGCCGCATTGGAATCTTTACTGAAAATGAAAACACAGAAGGCATGTCTTACACTGGCCGTGAGTTTGATGAGCTTTCTCCAGAAGACCAGCGAGCAGCAGTGATGAGAGCACGTCTTTTTGCCCGAGTAGAGCCTGCACACAAGAGCAAGATTGTGGAGTACTTACAATCTGAGGGAGAGATCTCAGCCATGGTAAGTTGTTGTCTACATAAACAGGTTACGAAAGTTATCAAACCTAAGTAAGCAAGATAAAAATCTGTCTGGGATAAGGAGCATTGATAACATCTTTAGTCCCTTGTAGGAATTGCTTCACCAAAGTAGTAATTATTTTTTCCCTGCTTAAATGATACACTGCAAACGAGATCTGCCAAGACAATCCACGATATGTTGAATTTTTTTTTTTCTCTCACCTTAAACACACCGTGGCCAAATGCTTTTTAAAGAAAACTGTGTTTTTTCGTCATATTTCAGAGCAGGTATGACGCATGTCTGTATTTACTTTGTGTATGTTAAGTGTCTGTAGTAGGAGTGAGCATGTCTGTTATATGCGAATATGGGTGCGTGGTTGTTTATGATCTAGTCTGTATACGATTTATGTAAAGCACTCTGAGCAAAAATATTTGGGAAAGGCACTATATAAATCCTTATTGTTATTATAAAAAGGGCTTTTTTGAAGACCTATAGAGGCTTTAAGTATGATGTCACATGGAGCTTAATGCATTTACTATATGGGCAGACTTTGTTGGAAGAAGTGTCCTAATACACTGAGGCCTGAATTGTAACTAAATTTTAATAATAGTCACTATGTTAATAGGACAGTGGTTAGAATTTAAGCTTCAAAATAGCCTAGGTCTAATGAGTTGATACCTTTATCATGTTAGTTTGTGCCCCTTTTTTAAATTAATGGTCATCCTGTACATGGTGATTGGTGTCAGTTCAGAGTGTTTTTATTTCCAGACAGGTGATGGTGTGAACGATGCTCCAGCACTCAGGAAGGCTGAGATTGGTATTGCCATGGGATCCGGAACAGCTGTGGCCAAATCTGCTGCAGATATCCTTGCCTTTGTGTGACTGTTTATTTGGCATGAAAAGCAGCTTTTGGGGATTTCATCATTTTCTCTGGCTTAGGTGGATAGTTGAAAAACCACATAAACTCTATGAATAAGGGGAAAAAACTCTGAAATATAAATAAAATGCAAGCTCAGAAAAGATGGAAGGTAAGGGTTACAGTTAGTATGGCTTGGTTTCATTCATTGGCTTTAAATACCTTGAGAATTTTATAAGGATGACATGACTGGCCTGGGCAGGGATAGCATTGCTCTAAATCAAGAATTCCTTGACAGCAGTGCACAGATGGTGTTGGCAGACGATAACTTTTCAACCATTGTGTCAGCTGTAGAGGAGGGGCGAGCTATTTACAACAACATGAAACAGTTCATTCGCTACTTGATTTCCTCCAACATTGGAGAAGTAGTTTGGTGAGTGACGTCTCTTTTCTAAGACATTTACTGGGTGTTAGAAGAGCAGGAAAGTTTTTAATTCACCTAAACAGACTTTTCACATTTTGTATTTGAAGTCTGTGTATATTTTGTTCATTGACTTGCCTGTGGATTACCATGGAGCATCTTTGTGGTACCTTGTGAAAAATTTATAACTTGTGTTGTAACTCATTTTCTGTTTATTAGAAATATTTGTCACAGAAATGGATTGTAGGATCTTGACACTTGCATTTAAAAATGAAAATCATAATCTACACATAAGAGAAAAACTAAAATGCTCGAACAAGTATGAAAAATATATTATTTATTCTTGGATTCTTTTTTTTTAAGTGTGAAGGAGGGAGTTAACCTGGTATATCTATATTGATTTACTCAATATATCTATATCATAAGCTTTTTGTTTGGGGGTGGGGATGGTTATTCTAATATATCTGTATCGATTTACTCATAAACTTTTTTGTTTTGGGGTGGGTGAGAGATGTGAATTTATGAAAGTTTTATTTTTTTACCAGGGCATAGCATTGTACGCCGTTCGGCGCATTTACGCCGACTTGACTTCTGACTTACGCCGATTTCGAAGTAGCGTACGCCGATCGCGCTCGCCTCGTCAGTAGCACATTTTGTACTCAAACGGTCTCCGGTTCCCAAACGGTCTCCGATTCTTGCATTTTGTGTTACTTCCTTTGCGCGCCACACGTGTTGGCTTTAGTCAGTTCTTACGCTGCGCGGCATTTGCGAGTACAAAGAAAAAAGCTTGTGGTACGTTCGACGATGAAGAAGCAGCCCAAGGAAGTGAAGTGAAGAAGTCTATCAGACTCAAAATGAGAGAAGCGTTTGTGAAGTGTGGCACTTACCTTCAAGAGAAAATGCCTGTAAACAACAAAGTGCTGAAGATCTGCTCTGTACTAGATCCTATCATGAGGAACACAACGCAGGCAAGACAACTGCTGGGCCAGATTCCTTCAAGGACAAACTTAGTGCAGAATGACCAGGACACAGTGGATAGATTTCACAGGGAGGTGAACAAGTACACCTACGACGTGAGTCCAAGCAGTGCCTCAGAAGATGCACCTGTGGATGTGTGGTGGGGTGGAGTTTCGCAGGACAGGTTTCCTCTCCTGTGTGCAGCAGCAAAAGCCTTGCTCAGTTGCTTCCATGGCCCAATTGTGGAATCCACCTTCAGCGAGATGGGAAAGATCCTGTCCAAGGAAAAGACCAACATGGATGTTGACACATACATGGCCATGCAGACTGTGAAGTCAAGACTGGCTACAGCCAAGAAAACAGCAGTGGAGTACTTTGCTAAGGCAGACCCCATCAAAGAACCTGTGAGCAAGCAGCTAGTTGAGAACATGAGGAATGCTTGGATTGACAATGAAGAAAGAAAAGCCACAAACCAGGAAACCAGGAACAAACTTTGCCATGAAATGGGCTTGGAACCTGATCAGAAACTGCCGTCTAAAGCAAAAGAAAAAAGGAAAATACTGGATGAAGCAGTGCTCGAAAGAAAATCTAGCAAGAAGCAGAAAACAAACAGCCAGAATGACAATCCTGACCAAGAAAGGGTTGTCAACGGCCAGAAAGCAGATGCTGTCAAGGATAATGTTGTCAACAGCCAGGAGGATGCTGGGGAGGATATATCTGACGAATTAGTTGATGTGGCAGTTGTCGCAGACAAACCAAAGAAGCAAGCAAAGCTGTCTTCATTCTTTAGATTTGACTGTGCATAGAAAAGAAAACAATGCAAACTGATATTGTGACAATTCCTGCTAGTTTTATTGACAGCCTAGTAAAGTGTCAAGGATAATGAAGATGCTAACCAAGGAGTGAATGTTGTCAGCAGCCAGAAGGGTGCTGGGGAGGATATTCAAAACGCTGACCAAGTAGTTGAACATTGTGACAGTTGTCGCAGACAAACCAAAGAAGCAAACAAAGCTGTCTTCATTCTTTAGTTTTGACAGTGCATAGAAAAAAAAACCAACGCAAGCTGATATTGTGACAATTCCTGCTAGTTTTATTGACAGCCAAGTAAATAATTATATAAGTATAATTTGTGTGTGTGTGTTTCATTGGTCCCAATGGATTTATGTTTGGTATACATGTGTGTGTGTGTCTTGTTAATGTTATTGTGAATGAAAATATTTGCAAAACGTTGCAGGAAAAGGGTGAAATTAATGCTTCAAAAACTGAAAATCTTTCAGCTGACCCCCCAGTAGGGGTTTTGCCCCTACACCCCACCAGGGGTACGTCGGCCCCTGGACCCCGACCCTGTAAGCGGAACTCAAGTTTTCCAATGCTATGCCCTGTTTTACCTGCTACATCCAATTTACACAAAACTTTTCACCATTGATTCTGAGAAATAATTGGAAAATCTTACTTCAAAGGTAACACAAGGTAGCAGTTGATAGAACCTGTTGGAGTGTGCATAAAGCAGCGTGTCTTGTTACAGGGGAAGAGGTCAGATTTTGTTATTTTGTTTTGCAGCATTTTCCTCACAGCTGCCCTTGGCATCCCAGAAGCTTTAATTCCAGTGCAGCTTTTGTGGGTCAACTTGGTGACAGACGGATTCCCAGCCACTGCCCTCGGATTTAACCCCCCTGATCTCGACATTATGAAAAAACCACCCCGCAATCCTCGTGAAAGCCTTATCACTGGCTGGCTTTTCTTCCGTTATATGGCCATTGGAAGTAAGTGATGTTACTTGTGTGTGTGCTTATGTGAGAGACTAAGACACCTGGTCATGCACCTATTCAAAATGATTGCCTTAAGGCTGTCTAGACAAGCATATTATTGGTAGTTGTTAGATATGTCATGACTACAGACTACATATGCCAACACCCAAAGATTTGTGGCATGCACTAAGAAATGAGCAACCTCTCCACATAATCTAAAGTTGCAATGACTTGTTCACATAGCAACCACTTGTGATGATTTTAAGGCTTGCCTTAGGACCACCTCTGTTGGGAGCTGTATTTCCTCCTTTATTATTATTACCTCCATCTCCCTGGAGAGTTTTTTTCCTTACTGTGCTGCATTATTATTATGTCATCTAACATGGAAGAGAGTGGTTAAACTGGTTTTGTTGTATTACAGTCTATGTCGGTTGTGCCACCGTGGGAGCTGCAGCATGGTGGTTCATGTTGTATGATAAAGGCCCACGTCTTAACTACTACCAGCTAGTGAGTTGATCATTTTTCTGCTACTGCTGTTTGTTTCTTGAATCATGCTTAAGTGGAAGGAGTTTTCTGCCTTTAAAGATCTTAATTATTTTAATAATGGTGGGTGTGGGTGTGTAAGAGAGAGAGAGAGTGTGTGTATGTCTGTTTGTTTGGATACCTGTGTTTTAAGTATAAAAATAATTATGTGTTTGCATATATTTGTGCACATGCTTACATGTGCATGTGAATAAGTGGTTGATGAGGGGTTATATATTTAGAAAACAATTTTCTGCCATTTTTTTCACCAACAAACTTAACAGCTATTCATGCAACTTGATGCTGATCAAACACACTTTCATTTCAGGTGTTTAAAGTTTTTATCATGAGTCATTTAGAACATTGTATAATGGTTTCAAAGAAAAGATTTTATACTTCAGCGAGAAATTGCTGATGCCCAGACATTCTGGCTGTGATGATATCTAACATTTTTCTTTTGCTAATTAGTGAATAGAAATCCTTTGTTATACTCTTTAGTGTGGTAGACATGAGTGAATGGTTATGCATGTGTGTGTGTCTTTATTTTGACCCTCACCCCTTCCTTGTCCCAACTATTTATGGCTCACATAGACCTCGTCTGTGTGAAGATGCATGACATCATATGTGAAGTAGATGTCCCTGCATTTGTTTGATGTGTGATTGTAAGTTTCTAAGTAATCAACATTTCTAGTTGTTAAAATAAGATACTTGTTAATGAAGCTTTCTGGAAGAAGACAAATTTTAGTGATAGTTATATATAGCAATCAGTTTGCTTCACTGTAGCATAAGCAGGGTATGGTAACAAAATATTTTGAGTTCAACAAGTAGTAGTACTTTTAACATTCTTACTGGTTGCATAATCCACCATGTAAGCATACTTTTATTTTGTTTTTCGAGCTTTGAATTTGAGAATCTTATCTGGCATTACCAGCTTGTGCTTTGTTTGATATAAAAGCAACTTACTTATTTCCAAGACATGTATAAACCATATAGGTTAATGTATAGTGAATTGCTAGATACTTTCTTGCTCTCAACAAATTAAGATGTAAATGTTTGTGGTCTCTGTCATGTTATGCAGTGCAGTCTCATGTTCAGCGTTTAGAGAGTATCAAGCATTCTTTAAGCATAGTTTTAACGTTGGTGCTTTCTTCTCACAGTTGATAAGTGGGTAGAAGATTAAGTCCAGACACCGGTCGAAAAATTGTCAAAAATTTTACATTTTGGCCATTTTCAGATTACTTCATACTGTCAAAGTTCATATTTTGTTCTATTCACTCGCCAAGTGGTTTTTCATAGAATAATCTAGAAATATATCTATTTTGTCAATGAAAACATCTACTTCTATCCTATTTACTTTTCCCGAGCGCAGAATTAGCGAGAATAGAGAATGTTTGAGACATAGCAACACACCTCGCCACGTGGGCAACTGTGTCACATCGTATATCGGTCGAAAGGTCATGACATGAATTTTCAAACAAAGGCTGAGTCAAAACCCTTAGAAGGCCCCAAGCTATGATACAAGCTCTTTTCTAGACGACACAAAGGGTCGGAAACTTCCTTATATGGACGCATGCGTAACATACTTTGCATATAGCCAATCAGAATTCACTAATGCCGACCTAGACGGGGTCATAGGGCACACGAACACGCTTCGGCTGTGCTCGGGTATCCCACAAGGCAACTGTCATGGCCTCCGGATGTATAAACAAATGCGACGCAACTCAAAGCTTGTTCTGGGATATTTTCTTTTCTAAGACATTAACGTTGATATTAAATGTTTATTGTGACTGTCAGACGCTCATTTCTTCTCACAATACCACGTGCAAAAAAATAAAAACCACGTGGACATTCTTAGACCGTCGTAGCAGCTAAAAAAAGTAACTTAGTGAACCGAATTCGGCTGTCGAAAACACCATCAGTCATGTGGTAAGCGAGCTGAAAATAAAGCGAAGTTTTCATTTCTGCTGCAAATCTCGGTAGTAATCAGGACTAGATGTGAACATTTACACATTTGAGTCAACTTGCAATGCTAGTTATTTATGTACTTTGTCAGGAATGTAGGGAAACAGAGCTTACATCATTTGCACAGAAAACAAAGGTTGGGTGGGGGTTGGATGGTCTTACTCCAACCAAATGTAACAAACAGAATGTGAAGACAACTATGTGTAACATTCCTAACAAACAGAATGAAAACTGCTATCTAGTCAAGTTTGTAGCCATTCAGTGTCTAGAGAGCACATCATTGTCAGACCCCTAAAAGGCCAGACAGCTATAGTGCTTTTCCCAGAAATCTTTGACAGAAAATAAGATACCCCCTAGCCTCAAAAATCAACCATCTTTAATCCATGTGACTACAGAGGTAATTCATAAAATAATCCTAGCATACAGAGGAACAGAACATGAGCAGCTGCTCAAATTATGGTGCAGTCAGTGATGTATCTCTAGATTTCATGAATAGGTTATTCTTATTCCTATTTGCCCCCAGTGGAGCATAGGGCTGCAAGAATTGGTTATACTCCCCTATAAGCTTTTGAAATAATTTCTTTAATTGATGTTCATCCCATCACCCTGCAACTGAAGGCTAAGAAAGATGAGAGTGTTTCCTACTAATGCTGCTACTTCAGTAGATGCTCGCAAAAATTGGAAGCAATATGCGACATCATCACTAAATGTTAGATAGCAAAAGACCAAAGATGGCAAAAACCATGAAGCTAGTGGACACTGAACTTCTATATAACTAACTAAACCTATAACTGTGTTGCTCAGTGTTTGCAAACACCATTGTTTTTATTACTGTGTACTTCTCTGAAGCCTGGTCAGCAGTTGGGTACACAACACAACCATGTTGACTTTTCTAAAAGTGAATAAAATAATTAATTTTATTAGTAATGTTAAAGTTATATGTAGTAACACATTGAAAGATGGTTATATTTTTCATTCAGCAGGTAAATTACATGAAAGGCTTAGATAAAACAAAGTTACTAAGCTTGATATTTCTGCTCGCGCTTTTTCCGTTCATTGTTTTTGTTACAGTTTGTTTACTTAAAATCCCTATAACTTTATATTGACATGTGATACAGGCCTAAAATTTGAATGAAGTTTTCTTCATACATATGTAAACATTTCAGTGAGAGCTTTTTAAAAAATATTTAGTGGTTTAGTAGTTACTAAGCTTTCACTTTGTTTTCCTTCGCCTTTTCAGTTTCTTGTTTTAGTAAGCTTGTTTAGTTCAAAAGCTTATAACTTTATATTGGCATGTGATACAGGCCTAAAATTGGTTTGAAGTTTTCTTTATTCATATTTAAACATTTCTATGAGAGCTTTTAAAAAAATATTGAGTAGTTTAGAAGTTACTAAGCTTTCAGTTTTTCTTTCCGCGATTTCTCAGTTCCTTGTTTTGGTTAGAGACTGTTTACTTCAAAAGCTAACTCCTTCTTTTTGACAAGAGATATAGATCTGCAATTTGGTTGAGCTTTTCTTCATACATATATAAACATTTCTATGATAGATTTTTAAAAATTACTTAGTAGTTTGGTAGTTATACCGTTTTACATCAAAATTTCTTAAAATTTAACACACTTTTTTACAAAAAAAATTAAAAAAAAAAACTAAGAGGAATTCGCAAATTATTTATCATAGAAATGTAGATCTGTCTTTTAGGTAACTATTTCAAAAAGAATTTTGAGTCTACTCACAAAATTGAAGAAGGAGTTAGCTTTTAAAATTGTTTGTTTTGGCGCCATTTTGGATTGTTTCCATGGCAACCGATAGCGCGACGAGTGCAGTAAAACCATTTTTTGAAACTCCATTCAAGGGCTAAATAGCTGATACAAAAAAATCCGCGCTATCCCGTGAAACAAAAAAAATTTTTTTTCGACCGGTGTCTGGCCTTAAACAAATAATAAATTTTAAAAATGAAGGAAAAAGATGTTTCTCATGGGGTCAGTTAAGTAGAGATGTTGTGTTGGAGGCTCTATTTCCTGGTGGGTTGTGCCTCTGACAGTGACCAGAGGCTGAAAACTCGCTGTCCCCCCCACATACTCTTTTCCCCTTCTTCCCGACCTGCCTATCAGGGAAGGTAAATGCAGAAGAAGAAGAGTTGTGCTCCACCCTGTGCAAGACACTGCAAATCACTTAGCTTCACATTTCCTATAGCAGCTAGCCAAGGTATTAAATGTACCTGGAACTTTTGGATCATGCATGTCTCTTTGTTACTAGTTAACTGAAAACATTCATGTACGTTTGATATCTAACATTTTGATTTGCATGATTAAGGTAAGTGATTCACACCAATCCAGTTTAAGGAAATTGTTGATAGTGTGAATACACGAATTAACTCTATTGTGGCCTAGCACAGTTATATTTGCCCACTAACCTAGTTTGTACTGTTTAGTCTTAACAGAGGGCATGACACTTTTCTCAAGCTTGTTCCCAGTAGCATGACTCTTGAAATTGGCCCCCCTTTGCAGACACATCATATGCAGTGTCCAGCTGAGCCTCGGATGTTCAAGGGCGTCAACTGTGACATCTTCCAGGCCCCAGAACCCATGACTATGGCACTATCTGTTTTAGTAACCATTGAAATGCTAAACGCCTTAAACAGGTAAATAATGGGCATCGTCACACTGCTGCGCTTTCATTTTGCGTCCTCATCTCACTGTCTTGTATATACGTGTTTGCCAGTGTTGTCCATGCTTGAATTTTTTCATTCTCCAAACTGATTTCTGCATCATGACCGCACATTAAGCACAAGCGCGTCCTTGTACCCACCCCCACCCCTCCCACTCTTACCTGCCCCAGCTTTTATTGGCCAGTTTTCTTGATGTTCTGTGCGAATCAGGTTTTGTAAGGACATTTCAGGCATGGCTATTGGAGTGGAAATAACACTGTGGCTAATGTCAAGATTTCCCACTAGGTCATGTTAGGTTCTTTTCTGCTGCATTCTAATATTCTTGGTACAAAGTAATACATTAGCAAATCTAGTACTTTGAGTCAAAAAGGAAGTTGTCACAAAACAGCAGTGTTTTGTGCTTGTTTTAGTCCTTTATTCATTAACTTGGATAATTATAATAGGTGACAAATATGGTATTTCCAAGTACTGTAATCTAGAAATAAACATTTATGCATTAACTATACTTATTTGTCATCCTCCCAATTACAAATGGTTACTAGAAATGCAATTGTACTACAGTCATGGGCTTTCCACATGCCATGCCTGAGAGCATTCCATACAAAATCCATCCATTTGGCCCCTTAACACCAGTGGTTGTGCCGCAGTCAGGCTCCAAGCAAAACTTTGCACACTTGTTGCGCCTAATCCTATTGGCATAATTGTCTTTTTCAGCGAGCATTCCACTGTGGGAATTCTCTAACATGCAGCCTCCATGCCTCAGGGTGCCCCCATTTTTTTTATAGATGTTTTCATTTTTTTAATTTTATTGCAGCATGTGATGGATTTTCTTTCTTTTCATTATTCCTTTGTTTAAGTGTCTCAATTAAAAAATGTTTTTTAAAAAGTGTGGCTATAAGGAATAATAGCTGCAAGTTTTCTTGCTTGTGTAGCCACATGCGCTCATGCAGGGTCATCGGTATGTAGGTGGAGTAGACTGCAATGCCCTCATCAACATCTTAAGCCCTCAACATACAGCCCCAGTGGGCAGGCAGGTGGTTGCGGAGCAACTCATGCATGATAGTTTAATGTGCACACTAATGCAGACTCTATCCCACAGACCCATCAGGCCCAGTGCTTGGCTCAGGACGAAATGTTTGCCGGCATCGATTGTGATGTGTTCAGCCACCCGAAGCCAATGACTATGGCCCTGTCGGTGCTTGTGGTCATTGAGATGCTCAACGCCTTGAACAGGTGAGGGTGGCACTTAGCTTGCAGCCTAGCACTACCACTCCATAACGCAGGAAGTTCCGTAGTTTTTTTTAAAAAGTTATTTTAATTTTTTTTTCTTTTTATCAAGCTATTTTACAAATTTATTTATATATAATATTTTCCTATTTGTTTTCTATTTTTGTCCATATTTTTCTTTTTATAAATTTATTCCTTTCCCTTTCTTTTTTAAGATGAAAAAGTTTTTGGGGGTGGAAGGGGAAAGGCTTGTGGATCTTTGGTGGCCAGTTAGTTTCTGTAGTTAACACTTGCATTTTAAATTCGGGATTAAATTTACTTAGATTGACATTGAGATAAACTCTTCCAAAAATGACCAGATATTTTTTTAGACAAATGCATAAGGGTTTTTTTTGGTTTTTTTTTTGGTAATCCACATTTTTTGAATATCATTTTCCTGTAATAGAAAATTCCTTTCTAAGGTTGGTAAATAAAAAGCAACTCCTTCATTTTCTTAAATAGGTTTAGTTCAGACCTTGGGGAACATAACAGAACACATCATGTGATGTTAACCGTTTTATATCATTTAAAATCAATGTATTTAGGGTCAAAGTACTACCACTTTTATTATTTTTATTATTATTTTATTATTCATTATGTTTTTTTCTTATTTTTATATTTTAACAGTGTAACATTTTGATAGGATGATTTATGTGTTTTCCCATAACTTGCCTGTGACAACCTATGCTCACTAAAGGGGGAACAAGCAATACAAATTTGCCTTAATATGCTAAAAAGTGAGACAGAAAGTAGTATTATCTTTGAGAATGCTCTATAATTTTCCCCTGTTACTGATTTCCTGCAGATTTGTTTTTCTTTGCATGGTCAGACGACCTTGCACACAGAAAAGGGGGGTGCCAACTGGACCAATGACAGTGTTTTAGATATCTTAGTAGATCAGAGAATTTTCACAATCTGATGTCAGTATATACGGAATTTTCAGGACAACTTTAAGAAACAAACATAAAAATTTTAGGAAAGAAAAATCAGTTTCTTCAGTCTTTAATCCTTAAATGGTTTATTTTTTTTACTCTACTTTTTTCAAGCTTTTTTTTCACACCTAATACCATAGTTTAAACAAAAATTACAGTTGAAACCAGTTCAAAATAACCCTGACCAAGATAGCTTGAACCCCACAGAAACTGCATCTTGGCTGGATGTATCTATGTGTCGTCACTTTCTCATTAAGGTGCTCCATTAAAAACAGGAAAATTATAGTTCTCATTTCGAAAATGCTAATACATTTTTCTGGTGGCAAATGTCCAAGGCAGCACCCCCTTTGGTGTCTAAGGTTGTTGTGTGTAAGGTTTGGGAAGCCAATTTGGGAAACTTCCTGCATGGGGTGTGTCTGTGCTTGGCTTTCACAACTGAGTAAAGCCCTTGCCTGTTATATTGAGTGTCTCTGTATATATGTGTGTGTGCCTGTGTGTGTGCATGCACTGTTGCACGTGCTTGTACATGTGCAAAGTGTGTATCCATGAATTTATTGCATTTCAGCCACTCTGTCAAAGCCAGAGATCCAGGAAAGTTTTATCATCCTTGTACTTTTTTTTATTATTATTATTATTGAAAATTTTGCTCTTGAGTACTTTTGTTTATTAGATTCTAAAATGCAAGCTGAGAAGCATATTTATGGCAGAGAGCAAGTTTTTTTTTAAAAGCTACTTCTTTCATGGCTTTGAGGAGATGAAAAATTTATTGCCTATACCAGCGGTTCTCAACCTGTGGGTACGAACATCGCACACAGGTTCGCTTCTCTATGCAACAGCAAGCAGGCTCAACCTTCTCATTAATCAAAGTGAGTGTCCAATAAAATAATATTTATTAGCACCGCAGAATTTGCTTTAGTAAAATTTCATTAACAGTTATACTTCTTGCAGATACGAACTTTGTTCTTCCGTTGTTGATTTCCTCGACGCGGCGTTCGAGGTTAGCTAAGACCTAGCTGGCTAAGGGGGGTCGCGGACATACCGGTGTTCGTCAGGGGGGGAGGCGTCACAAGTAAAAGGTTGAGAACCGCAGGCCTATACTTACCCATTTTGTTCTGTTTTGACAATCGCAGCTTGCCTATTATTAAACTAACTTCAAATCTGGAATCTTTTGATTCTCTTCCACATAAAGAGTCTATTTTATCTGAGTACAGACCCTTACTTTGGTCAAAGATTTTGAAATGTAAATTCTGCACTAAAATTTCCACATTATCCAAAATTTATCTTTTTTGGGAAAACCAGAGCATGCTTTTGTTCATAGTTTGGTTGAACCTAAAAAATAAAAATTATAGGGTTTTGGAGTGGACAGGGTAGCATGCATATCCATGGATTGTACTTATGGCCAGTGAACCTGCTGTTACAAATGGAGTGTACTGAGTGAACACTGTACTTAGAGTAGCTGACAAGAAGCTAGGTTTGGTCTGTCATGTCATGTTGAGTGATAAAAATCTCAGCGTGCTCTCGTCTTTACATGTAACAGTTAGCGTTTCTGCTGCTGTATGCCCTAACGTCTTTATATTTCAGTTTGTGAAAATAGTTGAGTTTTATTTTCAACCCTTCCTTTGTGCTTAATTTTTTAAGCCATTTGATTTGTGAGCTTTTCTACACCGTCTGTCTCAGATTATCTATGCCTTGTTTTAAATATGCTTGCTTCTCCTAGGTCAGCTGTTGTGGTTTGCAGTTTTCAGGACTGCGGCACACTTCGGGAAGCTCTGCTGCCTTGCACCCATGCATTCCTTCACAAATTCTTGCTTCATACTAATGCTGCGGTTTGGCCTGACCATTTCATTTGAAACATTGCCAGAAAATGTAGGCTGTAGATTTTGCAAATTACATGTTATAATTAGTCCCACTTTTCCCACCTCTTGGGGCACCTGATAGTGTAGTGGTGTAAACATTAGCTTATCACCACTGCACAGAGAGAGAGGGGCCCAGGGTTTAGCACATCTCTGGACTCCATGTGTGACATCAGGTTTTCTCCAGGTACTCCAGTTTCCTTTTCTTCTCCCCCACCCCTTTTTGTAGTGCGAAATCACCTTCAGTTGATAGTACTTTTCCACCAAACCAATCAACCAACCAGCAACCCCTGTCCAGTTGGACAATTGAAATAACTTTCAAGGAGCAATGTTTCAAATGAAAAGGATTGGTAATGACTTGACGAGATAGTTTTAAAACAAGAAAAAAATTAACGAGTTATCGTACTTGTATTCATGGTCCTTTTTCAAACGCCACTGCATTTCACTTGGCAGATATGTCAGCTTTTTCCCCCTGCTGAAAAATCAGTTGTTTGTCTCCCTCTTTGTCATTTGTGTTCATATATTGAGAAAACGTCTCATCTATATCATGTTTATCTGCAGACTTATTAGTCTTTATGAGTCCTGTCATTTTTGGTCCAACCACTTTTTGCAGTGTACAGTGTCATTGTTTATATATGTTATTTGTTATGTGAATGTGTGTATATATATATATAATTGCCATTCAGTCACTGTATATGGTCATCACTTCTTTTATCAGTACATATTTTAATTGCACGATCATTATTCCTTACCCTACACTCCACCCTGTCACTATTAGATCATCCATATAATATGTATGTGTCTAATTCTGTGTGACTTTTTTTTCTTTGAGACCAGCAGTGTTGTTTGCAGTGTTTGTTGCTATTTGTTGCAGCAGTTCTTTAAAATTATTTCTGCATTAGTAGTTAAAGAAACACGAAAAGTATGAAAATGATAAGACTAAATTGTTTCTAAGTGAATGGACTTTTTGGGGAAAATTTTCTTTCAAAGGTCAGACTGTTAAAGGAGAAAGAAGAGAAATGGTAGGTTGGGCTTAAATGATAGCTTCTAATGCTTTGAATCATATATCCGATTAAAATTTTGGCTGAATTGTTTATCACAATTGCATCAAATGTACACTTTATGAAAGCTGCCATGTTTATGTACTCTTCTGGAAAAAGAAACAGACTCTGATCTATCTATCTATTCCTCTTCGTGCATCAGGTTGCACATAAGGCCTCAACCAGAGTCCGCCACCGATGTCGATCGGCTGAAACCCGCTCTAGGTGACCCCATGTCCAGCCCTTTCCCTTCATCTCCCTTTCCACTGTTCTTCTCCAAGTTTCCTTTGGGCGGCCTCGTTTTCTTCGGCCGTCTGGAGTCCATCGTAGGGCGACTCTGGAGAGGTCTGCTGTCTGCTGTCTGCTGGCGGAGCACATGTCCAATCCATCGCCAACGCCTTCGTTGAACCTGCGTGGTGATGGACTCTGTTTCAGTTCTTCGGTGGAGTTCTTCGTTGGTGATGGTGTTTGGCCAAAAGATGTTATGTATGCGCCTGAGGCATCTGTTTTGGAAGACGTCAAGCTTGTTACTGATGGTTTTGGTCATCTTCCAAGATTCTGATCCGTAAAGGAGGGTGCTGATCACATTTGACTTGAAGATTCTCAGCTTGATCTGCTGGCTGATGTTTTTTGCCTTCCATGTGCTCCTGAGTGAGGCAAAGGCCTGGCTGGCTTTCGCCAGTCGGGCTCGAATCTCCACCTCCGCATCCCCGGTGTTTGACATTTTGGACCCAAGATAGGAGAAACTGTCAACTTCCTCAATCTCTTCTCCATTTAGTTTGATGCTGTCTTGGACTCTGGCGTTCACTCTCAGACTTTTCGTTTTCTTTGCGTTGACATTCAAGCCAAGGTTTCCAGCTGTTTCTGAGAAGGTCTTTGTTTTTTTCTGCATGTCTTGGTGGCGGTGTGACAGCAGGGCAATGTCATCAGCAAAGTCTAAGTCTTCCAGCGCTGTTGTTGCTGTCATAGTCATGGTCCATCTGATCCCTCTCCTCTCACTGTCGGTGGAAGTCTTCATGATCCAGTCCATGGCCAGGATGAAGAGGAACGGCGACAGAATGCAGCCCTGCTTCACCCCGGTACTGACGTTGAAGGGGTCTGTGAGCTCCATGTCACAGACAACCTGGGATTTGAAATCGCTGTACAGCATTGCAATGACCTGAACAAGTTTTGCAGGGACTCCGTAATGCCTCAGGATCTTCCATAAGGACTCGCGGTGGATGCTGTCAAAAGCCTTCTCCAGGTCGATGAAATTGATGTACAGCGGTGTGTTCCATTCGTTGCTCTGCTCCAGAATCTGTCGCAGAATGAAGATGTGTTCGGAGCAGGATCGCCCAGGGCGAAATCCTGCTTGCTGTGGTCGGAGGTCTTTCTCAAGAGTTGCCGTCAGTCTTGACAAAACAATCTTGCTGAAGACCTTGCTGGTGAGGGAAAGAAGTGTTATGCCCCTCCAATTATTGCAGTCTCCAAGATCTCCTTTCATGGGTAACTTGAAGATGAGCCCTGTCTTCCACGCAACAGGGACCTGCCCTGATTCCCAAATTTGCCTGAAGATTTCAGTCAGCTTGGGAGCTGTCACATTTATATCTGCTTTCAACATCTCTGCTGTTATTCCATCTGCCCCTGGTGCTTTGCCGCTCTTCATTGTCTTGACTGCTGCTGTCACTTCTTCCAGGGTTGGTGCATCAGACTCTGATGCATAGGTGGATAAGAAGTGTTGAGTGATACTGCTAGAAGTGTTGCTAACTTGCCAAAGTTTATCAGTTTACAGCTTATAAGTTGTGATAAATAAGGAGAGCTTGTAATTTGCTGAAAGGCAAAAGTTATAAGAAGCAGGCAAACAGACTTGTCCTTGGTTGTGCCCTGCCTTTGAAAGAGAAGGTTGTGAGGGGAGTACTTTGTGATAAAGGATTTATGCAGTCTTCTGCCAGTACGGACATAAGATGGAAGTTCATTCAGTTTTGCAATGGTATTCTAATTTTCATGCATAGCAGTCATGCCAGTATTCTCCACAATGATTGCAATGTTTAATCATGCAGTCATTATGTTGAAACTTTCCCTTGTCATGCCAATATTCACCAGTCTGCCTAACTTTTCATTGTTGTACTCTGATTCAAAATTTCATTGCATGAGCTCTAAATTCAGGATGCCAGCATTCTGAGACACCCACTTTGACGGCTCTCACATGCGACTGTTTGGTGACATCATTTTACAAAACTGGTGGCCTCCTCAAATCATTGCAGACCTGTGTTTTACATACAATTGTAAACATGGTCATTTTCAACCCAAAATTTTGACAAGGATATGATTTAGAGTAGAAGCATCTGTTGTTAAAGCCCAACTTACAAAATCTTGCTTTTCCCATTAAAATAAAAAGAAAAATATGAATTTTTTTTTTTTAGCAAAATTTAAAAACACATTCATTGTTCTCATCTTTCCTTGCTGGCTTCTCATTTGACACTGGCTTCACCTTGTGCATATTGGGTCACACAAAAATTGCCAGGAAGCAAGTGTTTATGGGAGAAGCCATAATGGCACAAGGAGATGAGTTAATGAATGTGTTTAAACTATCATTGTAACAATTCAGTAAGTGGGCAAGTAACTTCCATGTAACCATGATGGGACATTTTCAGCTTGAGTGAGAATCAGTCTCTGACGGTCATGCCTCCTTGGATTAACAAGTGGCTGGTGGGCGCCATCTGTCTTTCCATGATTCTTCATTTCCTCATCCTTTATGTCGATGTCATGTCCGTAAGTAACTGCAGTATTTATTTGGGTCCTCATATTCATTAATATTGGCCTATTTAGCTGTTTTACATATACTACTCTTATGCAACACTGTTTATTGATTATAAAGCACTTCAGTTTCTGAAGGCAATTAAAATATGCTTTAGAATTCCTTTTTATTCATTTATGTCTGTTTTAGATATATATAATCTGTGAAACCTGCAGGAGTTATTAGACTTTAGTTACAATGCAACATCATTACGATTATTATTGTCAAGTGTACTATTCTGCACACTCCTTAGTTCTTTATCCATGCACAAAGTTTATGTTTGCCATGTTGTCATCTTTTTGTCAATGCTTAGTGTTTCTTGTATTGTTGACTGTCAGTCTTATAATCTTTTGTATGCAGTGCATTGATCTTGGATACAGACAGGGAAACGTTCTTATACAAATTATTATATTTTGTGGAGAAGGAGAAAAACACTGACTTGCTGTTATTCGTTTGGTGCAGGTCATATTCCAGATCACACCTCTCAGTTTGGAGGAGTGGGTGGCTGTGCTCAAGATCTCCATACCAGTCATTATCCTGGATGAGACTCTCAAGTTTGTCGCCCGCAAGTTCGCCGACGGTAAAAACCCCCTCTTCACACTCCACTGGATCGTCCTGACCTGGGCCCTCTACATTGCACTCCTCATCACCCTTCCTTTATGATAGATATCTCATAGTCTTTCTTTTCTTCCCCTCCTTCCCCACCCCCCCCCCCTTTTTTTTTGGTTTAAATGGTTTTGATTTACTCATTTTGTCGTCTTTTGTTAAACTTTCACTTGATTTTTAACAGTTTTGCTACTAGTGGTTGTGCATTGTCTAATCTTGGGAATAGCTCGATAAAATTTGCTGCATAGCCACCTTTAGTTTTGAGCAGCATACTCCTAGATGTCAAGTGATATTTAAGTTGTTACAGGGTGTTTTCTCCTCCAGTGTTTTTTTTTTTAATTTTTTTATTTTTTTAATTTTTTTATTGTATTTATTTCTCCTCAACCTCCTTTTTCTCCTGCTTGTTGGTTTGAGCTTGCTGATTTACCATGCCTTCTACCGAGGTATACCTCATTTAAAGTAAGCTGGACTCATCAGCATCACAGATTAACCAGGTGCATGGAGCGTTAGAGTAAACATTAGTCTAGATCCTTATGCCCCATCTAATTCTTTTCTGTAGAAAACAGAATGTCTGCCAGAGAGGTTAACAAGAAGCCCACTTTTTGACATGGTAAATTTTGTCTTATAAGTTTGCCGCAAAATGTGGTTCAGCACAGCACAAGCTGTGAAATGTTTCCTTGGACCAAAGCTGCAGCTTCGCAGGGCTCAGGTGGTGTTCACTTTTGGCACAATGTACTTGTTGCAGTATTGTTATTGTCAAAAATTACTGGTCCTCTATTCCTGTTTAGTGTGCACTTCATGATCATCTTGATCTTTGGTCTTGTTACACTCATATGTAGGTGTCTGTGAATGCTGCTGTGAAATGAAGTTGGTACATGTTTTCAGGTTTGAATGCTGGTTTCATCCCTGTCTTAAATGAAAACACATTATTTTCAGTGATATCAATCAAATATAGAAATCGCCCTTGTGTGATATCTACATAACTTATTTGTACCATAATTGTAAATCCATCTCATTTTGGATCTCGTGGGGCATTTTCTTCCCTTTTTTGACATTGAGTTGTTCTCGCACCTTAACCCAGCCTAGCACATAGTGCATTGAGAAAGATGTTACACCTTGTCAAGCATTGGATGCTGATGTGTTAGTATGGACTCATTGCCTGGAGTTGAATGTCTTTTCTGAGCTTGGTTTGATTGCTGTGGTTTTGGATGGCGTTTTCCAAAGCTTGTTCTGGCTTGTTAACGTTGAATTTGACCGTCTGCAGATGTTTGGCGCTTTCCATTTGAAAGATTAACCCTTTGTACACCTTTGTTCTTCACCCAGGGTGAATTGTGAGCAGTCTTGGCAAACAGTTGCAGCAATGCTCTTTTCTGGTCATGATTTCTGGTTACTACTGTGCGTCCATTTTCAGCAGCGGTCTTAGTGGAATAGGAAGAGCAGAAAGAAAAGAAAGCTTGCTGGAGAGAGGGGATGAGACCATAAGTTATATCAGGTTTGAGACTTGACCATGGCCATGACCTTTCCAGTGTTTAAATCTAGGGGATGAAGAAGTGTATGTGGGAAGTGCTCAAAGTCAGCACCTTTGTTTTGAAAGCTTGAGAGCAGAAGAATGGTGGGAAGATAAAAATTAGGAGAGAGCGAGCTTGGTGTAACTTTGTTTACAAGAGGTCGTTTACAAGAGAAAGATCCTAAAGCAAGAGTCGGACAACTTTAATAGCCCTGTCCCTAATTTATACACTTTCTTATTTTAAACAATCATGTTGTTTTTGTGTTTTTATCAATTTCATCGACCTCGCAAGTTCTTCTTTCCTTCTTATTTTTGGTTTGGGTTTTTTTTTTTTTTAAATTATTAAAATTTTGTTGCCCCAACTGGATGTTGGTCAGCAGAAGTGGACATACAGCATACAAAAAGACCACTGAATTTTTCAAAATGTAACCAGACATTTATGGACTGTATTTCACAACAGATGTGCTGTCGGTACATGCAGATACAGAAGAGAATTTGTGACTGTATAGTTTTGCTGGAATGATATGGAATTTTATGACTGGAAAGATGCAGAGTTTAAAAAAACAACACATTTTTAGTTTTGCTGCCTAGTCCCTTTAATGTTGTGTTTTGTAATTAGGTAATGTACATTTTATCTTTGAATGTCATTATTGAACTGAACTTAGCAATGACTTTTGGATGCGTGGATGCTGTAGAAGCCAGGAACCAAATGTACAGTGTTGCTTGGTCACGTGTGCAACTGCCGTAGCAGCTGTTGTGACCATGCATTATATTACGTCTTGCAGAGCACTATGCATTATAGACCATGTTGCAACAGTAAGCAGTGCCGCTGTGCAGCTCTTGTTCTCATGCAGATATATTTGTCTTATAAGCATGTTTGTCATTTCACTATGAATATTGTTTATCCTTAAGATAAGTGTGTGGTGGTTTCCTTGTGTAAGAGTTTTTTTTTTCTTTTTAAAGCAAAAGAAAAACTAGCATTGTAAGATTTTATCTTGATCTCATTGGCAAAAAGACTTCGATTTTATATTTTATGGGCAAAGACTTTATGTCACTTAGGACAGAAATTTACTTCTTTTGGTTTCTGCTAATTCTTCCAAGTCCATTTTTATATTTAAAAAAAAGCTTTTGCATTTGAGCAAGTGCTGCACACTTAGTTTTTATTTTGGCATTCCACAACCTTTGTTGATGTTAGTGACAAGACTATAGATGGCATTGTGAGTTTTCTTCCCTGCTGTCTCCACTGGTCAGCATTTTCCACTTATTTTAACTTCAGTGGTTCGGTAGGCTGAGCACCAGAGGGAAGAAGGCAAGCTTTTGTTTGGCATACTTAAGACTTAAAAATAAATTTTTGATGTTGGGGAAATTGCATATATGTTTGAAATGTGGTCTTGCACAAACCCTCAGTGAAAAACTATCAGTGAGAAAATAAAATGAATTCTTTTGCTGATAGATGACCCATAATGCTTTGAACATTATGTATGTGATCTGCATGCACCCTGTGCTAGTGTAATCTTTACCACATGAACGGTAATGAAAACTGCGAAATGTGGGGCAGATTAATAAAACATTCCAGCTGCCTTTAGCTCTCACCTTCTTCCCACTGAAAGGTTTGTGGACAAAGTTTCAAGCCTGCGTGCTAGTAAAGAGAAAGAGGTCTTTCGTTGTGTACAGCTTTGACAACTTCAGTAATTAGTCTGCTTCTTGATATGTGCGTGTGTATGTGTGTAAAGAAGATGCCCATAATGTTGGAGATCTAACATATTTCTTATTTTGTCACCGCTGCCCATCCATTGCTGTACTTTGCTTTTACTTGTTAAGATCATAGTCAATCCTCTGTCTCTTTTGCTTGATTACATTTTGCCATAAAGATGCGGGATCTTTTTTTATATTTCAAGCTTTCATGTTCAGGTGCACAAATATGGATTGCATTGACAAAGTTTGCTGGTGTCTTGCTTTCACAGCATTCTGAAAGTGATTTTCAAAGGGAGGGATGGGAAGGATTCAGTATTTTAGAGATTGGCATGATCTCCTAGGAACTTTTTAAGCTGTTTTTTTTTTTAAATCCCTGCTGGTGTGCTTTACTTACATAGCAAGACTCTCCCTCAGTGTCATCTGCTAGATATGGACAGAAATGTGGAAGAGATGTAACCCTGACAAGACCTGCATGTCAGATGATGTGACATGGAAATAGTAGCATTTTCAGATTAAAAGCTCAGTATGTTAGTGTAAACTTTATGTAATAAGTGATTTCTTAAGTAGCTTTATCTCCAGAACAATGGATATATGCAAAACATTGTTTTCTCTGAAAAAAGCTGAAGGAGTTCCTACTCTCTAAAAGCCAGAAAAGCAAGAATTGCAATTTTCTTTCCTTTTGGAGTTAAGCAGTCTACTGAAAAGAAAGAAAAAAAAGTAGAAAAATTTTAGATAAATTGAACAGTAATGTAAAGCAGTTTTCAGTGAAATTACACATAGTTTCGCTCAAATAGTCCAAAATTTGACAGATGTACAAAAATGTGTGTACTTTTTGAAAGCAGAAATTTTGATTTGCTTGTGAAGGGAATAGATTTTCTGCTGGTTATCGCTTGTTGCATATTTGGAAAGAACAGATAAGTAGGGAGGAGCTATTTCATGTCAGTTATGTCCCCTCGCCATCTTTTCTATCCCCAGTCTGTCAGACCATCATTTTATAAACCTTTACAAGCTTTTTATTTTGGGGACACGTCCATATTTTCCACATCAGCATTTGCATTGAGGGATATCAAAGCATCATGTATCGGCCCTCCTTGCCTTTACATTGTATAGCTCTTAAGTTTTCCTGTCTTTCCCTTCTTATACTGCCTCAGCAACGGAGAACCTTGTCAGTCACCTGATTATTATCAGTTTAGGGTAGCCTGTGCTTCTGTTACTGTACTTGAGTTATTAGCAGAGGGGGAAATATGAACTGTAAAACCTTTGAGGATTGAGGGGTGGGGGGTAAGAAGCAAGCTTCGCCAGGAAAGACATGCAAAAAATGTAATTTTCTGTTGACTCTAGTTGTACAGAAATAAAAACTCATAAATTGTTTATAAACCTGCATGGTGTGTGGGTGTGTTTTTTTTTTTTTTTAAAAAGCAAAAAAAACTTCCTTCAAAAACCTTTTAGTTTGTTTTTTTTTTTTCCCTCTCCCCAAAGAGCTAACTGAAATGGAATTTTGATGGTTGTTGTGAAAGTGTTTAATGAATTGGCAGCATTTTCAAGATCCAAAGCTTGGCGAGGAAGAGTGTGTGCTGGTTTTGCCTAACAAGCAGTGCAAATGGTGTGTTATCCCTCACTCATCATGGAATGAATCCAAAGAAACTGTCCCAGGTATGGTATTATATGCACGTTTGCTTAGAGGAGGGAAGAAGCCAGAAAAAGCAAACTTTGCTTCAACCAAGCTTAACCAGAGAGAGTGGCAAAACCAGCATTTGTAACCCCTGTTGTCTGCATTTCTTAGGCAACCAGAGAGTGGCATTCACCACCAGGACCCGAAGGTCAGAAAAAAAACTAAAACATTAAAAATGTCACACACTGAATCTAGGATAAAAAACTTAATTACTTAAAATGTATTTATTACTTGTCCTATTGTTTTAATAGTATTTTGTGTGTGTAGTAGGGGGAGTGTATGCATGTGGCCAAGTTCATGTGCACATGCCTAGGACTTTAAAGTGCTCACCCCTTAAGAGAATGAGCTCTTTCTTCCGAAAAGCAGTACTAGAAGTTTTGATTATTAATGTATGAAAAGTATCGAAACGGTACATTTGGCCAAAGAATTAAAGTATTAAATCCAGGTACATAACGAAGAAAATAGAATCTACAAATTTTGTTTCGCCATTTGAATCACATGTAATTCTTGGAGAATATGTATAGGTAGTAAACTTACAGTTCGAGTTAAACCTGTTATTCAAAAAAGAGCTTGCTTTCCCATTCTAGAATTAAAAAGATAGTTAAGGGAGGAGGATGTCATTAAGAAGTAATTGCTATGACGAGAGAGAAGGAAGGTTGGTATTTTTCTAACATTTGCCAACATTTACATAAGGCTTGTTTCCCTCCCTTTACTAACCCTTTGTAAATACAAAAGAATCTTTTGCTTGATATGTAATAGTCTCAGTAGTTTGCTCTTGCATGCATGGGCATGTTTGGCTGCTAAGTGCTTAAACCTGCTGCATAATCAACTCAACTACATGAGATATGTTTGTCAGGAGCATGGTATGTCATGTTCTTAATGCTTGTTTTGGGGGGCTGAAGGAAGTGCACATACACATACACAAAGATCTGTGAACATTGTGAAACTTTTGTGCCTGTTTCTTTGTTCATGGTCTGACCATCTTGACCCGCTTGGCATTTGCATGATATAATTATATTGACAACTTCATTCCATTTATCTGTTTTATAAGCATCTTTCCGGTGTCTTCTACTTGGTCCTGAACGCTCCATTAAACTGTATTATAAATAGTATTGAACGTGGCCTTCCCCCACCCCCTTCAATTTTGTTGGCAGTAGAATAAATGTGAAACAGTTCTAGTGCCATTCTGGTATCTTCTCTCTTGCAGTCTCATCATCAGCATTCCTTTCCAATTTATCATTTTGTGCATGTGTGCGTGCACACACACACACGGCAGGAAATCTACTGGTCTGTTTGCTGTGAAATGTTTAGTATCTCTGGATGTATGTGCAGTGACTGTTACTAGAATGCTGGGTGATGTGATTGTAGTTGTTGTCGTAAGTGGGGGCTGGGGTAGCACAGAGAGAGGAGGAGCAGAAAACAACTGTTGCAACAATTTCATTTGATATGAACATTGTATTGCATTTCTTGTGATGGTATCTGTTTCACTATACAGCTGCAAAGCTGTGGTTAGAGTGATTGCTCTTATGATTCCTTTTATTGAATAAATGCAGAAATAAGGATGCTTTAAAGAATAGAGGTGTTAGCAGTATGTTGTTCAGAAGCATCTATAAAATCTAAAAATCGAAACACAAGCATGATGAAATGTTAGGAATTACAATTTGTTGTATATTTCTGAGTATACACATCAGGAGCAGTTAGCTTATTCATTAATGTCAGCGCTATTTCCCGTTTTTGATTGACCTGTAAGAGGGATTATGGGACAGAGTCAGCTAAAATAATTCTGGTCATGGTGGATCCTTTGCTGTTGTGTTTTGTCTGTTCACAAGCTCAGAGGATGATCCTTGATACATTTAGTGATGGTTTAAGAAAAGATTTTTTAAAAAACTTGTAGGATTCATAATTTCACAAGACCATGTACAGCAGGGGTGGGCAATTAATTTTCCCAAGAGGCCGCATGAGAAATTGGGATGGTTTTAGAGGGATGGACTAATATAGTGGGCCGGTCAGAGACAGGAGGTGGGCCGGCCCATGCCCAGGTCTGATCTACAGGGTAACATTTGTGCATGTTTGTGATGGTACACAATGGTCTTTGGTGATAGGATGCCATCAAGATCTACAGTTGAGTAGTATTCCATTGTCTGGACTTCTTTTCCTTTAATGGTTTCTCCATATTCCTATTTTGATAAGTCTTCTCCCCATTCCAGAAGTACAGATAATGTAGTGCAAATTTTAAACTTTTATTCCTGCATCATAAGTTCTCATACATGACTTAGAACCCACAATGATGAACAGTAGCCATCAATGCTGTTGTCATCTAAATGCCAAAGAAAATGATTGGATTGCAAATGAATGTGCATGATCCATTAATTATATGGCAGTTAACTCGTTTTGCCTAGTTTGATGGCAGTGCCGCATTGGTTTTAAAAACTTTGCTGTTCCTCCCTCTCATTTTACTACAACGTACCTCAGTCTTGGGTCATATTGCACAAAGAAAATTATCACCCCCTGACCTTTAAGAGTGACTTTATGCCTCCAACAGGTTTTAAATATTACCTCTTCACTTTCCCACCCATATCCTTGCACTTGGATTTCATGCTGCCTGCTCTTCATCCAGTTTCAGATAATGTCTCCATCACAGTTCCCATTGATAAACAGTTATTTACTTACCTTTGAGAGAGAAAGGGGTTGGTGGCCCTCTTTGGTTCAACATGGCATTGAAAAGTGTGAACTTATTTCTTCTAACCTCAGATTAATAAATTCATTGTGTATCACTTTTCTTCAGACTAAATCCTGGGGTGTGCATGGGCATGTCATTCTAAAAAGTCATGATTTCTTTTACTTTAATCATTTGGTTTTTGAACAGCAGCTTCATAATAGCCTATAGGCTAACTGCTGCCCAAGTCGGGCTCAATGGGCTGCCAAGTCAGGAGACCATGTTGACAGCTTTCAGGAAAAAAGTTTATGAAATTAGTGTTTGAAAGAATAGAGTGATGTCAGTTTTCTCATGTGCGTGCTTATTGCTGAGAAAAACTATTTCTAAAACTGCTTTAAAAATGTTCGACATGTGGTCCCTGACTGGCTGCGTTGGAGTGAATCATTAAATGCAGTGATGTATGTGTGATGATGGCATCTGCCACACTACTGTGACGTATTTTGTGCTTAAGCTTTAACTGGTATTTGAACCCAAGACTTCATTGATCATAATATTTTGTGTTTTTATTTCTTCTACTCCCTTTCCCCGCCTCTTCCAAAACCAAACTTTAATTTTATCTGCCTGCTGTTTTGGAGCAGTTGGATTTTCATAGTTGGCTGCGCAGCTGTGGGGGAAAAACAACTCTTCAGCCACTATCGCATAGAGACAGCTAAACATTTTAAAGTTTTTTTTTTTTTTAAGTTTTCTTTTTTGAAAGCTCTGGGAGAGACATGCTAAAGTAAAACTAAAGAGTCCATCAGCTGTTTACTTATTTCTGAAACTAAGATAATGCAAACACTTTTCATAAAATGTGGATAATAACTGAGTTGTGGAAAAAAATGTTTCTTATTTTACCTGATGCCTTCGACAGGAGAAAATTTGGGGGTTTGGGGGAGCTAGCAGGTGAGAATAACTTTGTAGCCATCATCTCCAGATCTGCAGGCGCAGTGTTGGATTACATTTATGCCTAGCGGTGACTGATCTTATATCAGTTGCATGTCTGAGCTTTTATGCATTTTTGCATGCATGCTGTGCATGAGCGCGCGTCCCTATCAAGTGCCCCGACCCAGTTTAGGTATTATTTGCAGGGTGGAGGTGGTGGGGCATGCTGCGGGTGGAAAAAATTTGCAAGCAACATGGCTTGTTAAAGTGTAGCATTATAATGTTGCCTCCTTGATTCCCCCTAGCATGTTTAACAATCTAACTCCATGGTACACCGATCCCTTTCTTGATGTCTTTCAGGCCACATCATCTGCTACCTCCTTCCCTTCCCCTCCTCCCATCCCACTCTGTTGTTGCGTCCATGTAAATTTCAGTCCTTTGAAGTTTTAATAGATTTTGCTAAGAAAGATGGTGTATGTGTTGATATGCATTACAAATGTGTAGAAAAACTTTTGTCATCTTGGTATGTTTGACAGATTAATGTTAAACTTTAAAGTCATTTGAAAAATAGGTTTTTGTTGACATGAATAGGTTATACTTGAAACAAATCCCAACTAGTTGATAAATAGCTGTCCCAGTACATCTTATACAGTTCCCTGCCAAGGCAATGTATCCAAACTGTGAACTTTAAGATTGAAGCTGGGCTAAACTTTTCAGCAAGCTACACATAAAAAGAACCCTTTTCACGCAAAATGTGAAGAGAACCTGTTTACTTGGTTGCATAATAAATGGAGTATGCTTAATAGATAATAACCCTGACTTAAGTTTGCTGCAAGCAGTCTGCTGAGAGGGGGAGAACACCCAGTGAGTCAAGCTTATTGATGGACTCTTGCAGATTACCCAGGCTTCTTTTGAGGACGCCCTTACCAAGCCAGTGCAGCCGACCACACCTCTGCTGGTACATGTGCACCACAATCTTCTCCACCACTACCATCACCACATGAATCTTTTCTGCTCCTGCCTCACTACAGCAGCATCCTTGCGTTATATTGCCAGAGCAAGGCCTCTTTGACCTTAATGATAAGACAACTCCCTTTCCCCTTTCCCCTCCCCAAAAAAAAATCTAGTGTCCTCTTCCCCCAAACACCATCCCCACTCCAAAGAAAAAAAGTTTGAGGTCAGGGACGTCTGGTAGGGGAATCTCCTCCCATGCATCCTTGCGGATGCCTGCGTGATGGCGCTACCCATCAAGCCTTGGTGCATAAAAAGACTGGCATCTGTGCAGTCCAACGAAATGCTTGTCTTCTGTGTCAGAGGAATCCTTGTAAGCTTTTCTCTGGTCCGAGACTGATGATGCTGGTAGAGGGCTTTGGTATTGTTTAACGCCCATGTTAGCTGGATAATCAAGTGAGATGCTGTATTGATCATTTGACAGGATGACTTGCTGAATTGGCATTCATTTTTTTGTGGGTTTTTTGGGGGAACTGGAAAGTAAAGTTGAGGAATCTGTTTTCTCTGGCACAGTAAGGTTCTTGATATTTTAGCTAATTAATTTTTTAATTCATTATAAGGATAAAGGTTTTAGCTAACACTGTACCAGTTTATCACTTGTAGCTTAAAATTCCACCTCTGTTGATAAGATTGCAAGCAGCTATTGGTCTTCATTTGAGGGAGCATCTTTTTTCCTTTTTAAATTATGATTTTTGGAGATTTTTTCCCCTATACATTAGGGATGTGAAGCAACAGAGAACGCTACACATATCCTGCTCCTTTTTTTTTTTTAATAGCCCTGGCACGTGTAATATGTTTGAATTATCTCCTATAAAAGCTGCTAGTATTTAAAGCAGGTAGAGTGATTTTACTTATTCATCTGTAAACTGGATACAAATCTTTACAGTTCTGCATAGGGAGTGGTACACTGTCCCAAACTTCTGAATTTTGACTGTGGCATCTTTTTTTTTAAGGGCGAGTTTTGGCAGACATGATAAAGAGGAAGGCAAGCCCTCGTTTGACTGCACCTATGCCAGCGACGCTTACGCCATGACTTTTTTGGACAAGCTGAGCATATTGACATATATAATGCTTTGCGCGCGTAGGCTGCATGGCGACTGGTAGCATGCATGTCAGTATAGTGATGCCGTATGGTTCTGTGAAAACTCTGGAAGAGTTGTTTTTCCTTCAGATTTGGCCCGAAAAATATTGTTGAATTTTTGAAGTAGAAGATATTGAACTTGGAAACAGATTTTTTTTTTAATTTTTATTTTTTCTTATATTTTATTAGACACTTCATTATTAGACTTTATTCATTTGCAATTAGTTTAGAAAAAGAATGTTGCAGATGTGAAAGGCAATAATCAGAGAAAAGGTGTAGAAAGTTTAGATGAATTTAATGGAACTTCAAGTATCTGATGCAGAACAGTTCAATCCAATGAGGGTTTGATGGGGCCTGTTTCCAGTTCCAGTTGAAAAGATGCCTGTGAACCTTCCGAGGAGGCTGAACTGGTAATGCAAGATGGCGGCCAGCATGTGCAGAAGACAAGGTGCCCTCTGTAGGCCAGAAAGTAGTTTTCGTTATCATCCCTCACGGATTGGAGGCAGGACAGGTTGCCATCATTTCTGTCCACGATATCATACCTTCCCCCTTTCCCTTCAAGTTGTGGCTTTCCGTCTGGAGAAGAGATACCCCTTCTTTGGATTTATTCCCCCTGAAGATATTTTCGGGATTTTTCGAGACTATGCTCCCCACAGTGTGCAGATTACGCCCCTTTAAAATCGTCGATGTGTTCACATAACAGCAAAATAAACAACCAAAAAACAAGGGGAAAAGAACTACCATGCCAGGAACAGCAGAGATGGCTTCAAGAATCATGGAGTTGTGTGTTGTGTATACCAGCATCATGATTGGAGATAGTTGTGAATGCTTGTCTCAGTGCAATTTTTTTTCTCTGAATCTGGTAAAAATGATGATGTTACTGTGGTGTCCAGCGAGCTGCTCCCAATCTTCATTTTGAGCATGGCCGTGTGAATGGTTTTTTTTTTTCTTTTCGAAAACATTGAACATCAATCAGGTCAGAGACAAGCAGTGAGAGGAAGTCCGAGACAAAAATGTGTTGGTAGCTAGGTTATCTTCAGCATGTGCCTGTGTGACCTCACCCTAAATATCTTGTTCACATTGGAACGATCATGAACACGATGGTGTTTGCTCGTCCACGTTTTAATGTGAACAAGTATCTTCTCATCTGCTATGTTGGCTTTTCACATGTGAACAAAGCAGGAGATCACAAGTGTTTTGCAGTCAGTGCTGTGTTCCCACGTGAGAACCCAGGTTTAGACATGGCAGGATTCATTATATATGACCTTAGAATTCTCTGTTCAAAAGTTTTGCGTGTTGTTACTGGAGCAAATGAATGGCAGATGCGTTGTCAGTGTAAGAGTTGGAGTAACATCGTGCACATTCTCATATCTCTCGGCTGCATGTGATTCTTGAATATCTGGCAATGTTTTGAATGTAAGAAGTGAAAAGAGTAGGAGAAAATTTTCAGTATTTTAAACAATGTTTTGTTATTAGTTCTGTCCACATCGTTCATTTTTGCTATGCTCATACAAGAATTATAGAATCAGAATTACCAAAGTACAAAACTACCTTAATAACTAACAGCTGAACCACAAAATAATTATTGTAAAGAAAATAATCCGAATGATAACTTTTGGCAAGAATTTGTGGATCAAAAAGTTTTTTTGGGCCACAAAAACTATTTTGAATTGTGAACCTATGCTTGAAGCATTGTTGTAACCTGGAACAGGTGGATATTAGAAGATATCCATCAGCAGTAATTTCTCAGGAAGATGTAGGCAAAGATAAAATCAGATAATGCAATAATTTTTATTTGATTTTGTGTGCATCATTTATTGCACAGGGTTCTAGCAGCCTTAGAAATAACATAATTCTTGTTGCAGTTGGTGATGTGAAACAGGTGACTATGCATTCAGAATTAAAGTGACATGGATGTCTTTATAAAAAGGATAGATTAGTTCTAAACTTTAAGGTTTGAAGTAGAAGAGGGAAAAGGGCAGGAAGGGTGGGGCAAGAGAAAATAGTAAAATTAAAGTTGGTCAAGGATATGTGATAGTGCTTGGAGACTTAAGAACTACTGGAATAGTGCCAGACACGATGATGTGGCCAGGAAGTGAAAAATCGGGGCTTGTGGCAAGAATATTAAGTTGGGGGATAGGGGTTTGAAGCTGTTCACCTCCCCCAGCCCACAAATCGCTTATGCAGATGTGTGGATGTTTTGCTGGAGCCCAGTGGCAATACATCACTAATGAGGCTATCACACTTTAAAAGCAGAGATTTATTCTCCTTTCGATGAAGTGGTTAACCCTAACCCCTTGACCTTCCCACCTATCTCTCCGCATCCAGCGATGTACACCTCATCCTTCCAGGTTGTCATCAGTTTGAATGATGGTCAAATGTGTATTTAATATTTTGTGCCGGGAAGTTAGTTTTGCAACCTCCCCACCTCCCCAACTGCATTTCCACGTGTCCTTGTTTTAAAACTTGCATTTTCTTTTTGTGTGTGGTGAATGTAGAATTTTCAGATTATTTATGCTGTTTCCAAGACAGCTATGAGACAGGCCTGTTGATTATAGTTTTATTTGTAACCTAATTTTTCGCCAATCTTTAATTTTCACACTCTTAGATTTTTTTTGTTTTGTAATTCACCCTTTCATTTTTTTTTTAATAAATCAAGCGTGTGTGTGATGTAAATCCCGGTTAGCCTTTCTAGTAGAGCGGGCAGGCATGGTCGAAAAAGAGAGACACCACATCACCTCTGGGTTAGCGATGTGGTTAACATTATTTAAGTAATGTTTATCAGTAATTAAATTTTTAGGCTTTTAGCATCAAGCACATATGTGATTTATTCAAAGGCATGTGCAAATAATTTAAAAGAAAAACAAGAGTCTCAGCAATTTGTCATCAAGCATGGATCTCATGACTGAAGTTTTAAAATAAGTCTATGGTCAGTGAAGTTTGTTGGATTATGCCTGGTACATTCTCAGTAGTCTCGTAGTCACTGGTGTGATTTAGGCCGAGATCCAAGCATTTGTAATTTCCTATAGAAAAATAAAAAGGGAAAAAAAGGCCTTTGTAGTTTACAACTTCAAACCTGTGATGAATTGAACGGGCGAGTCCTAATGCTTGTACAAACGCAAGACGAAAAACTTTCAGACAACAGCATGCATGAAGCACAATTTAATGGTTATTCAAAGCAAATGTGGACAAAGCAGTTTTGGTGCTGTGTAACCTCTGATCATAAAATCACAGTGCATGCATGTACCCTTGTGTATATATACACACACGCACCTACCCACCTGTTGATGGGGTAGATAATACACAAGTTTGAAAGGGTCAAGGTGGGACATCAGAAAACAAAGTTCAAAGAGCTGGGAGACAAGAATGCCTCTGCTGTTTCAAGCACAACCTGAATAACAAAACCCACAATAATTGCTGATGTTACAATAACAGAATGTCGGTGTTTAAAAGCAGCAACAAAAGGCATCCACAATTGTTGGGTTTTTTTTTATTAAAAAAATGCTCTCCAAATTGTGCGTGGTCCTACCAGGCACTATACCCAGTTTGCACCTCTGACAAAAGTGGGGGAAATGTGCCTGACGAATATTTCATATTCTGGACACCAAGCTTATGGATGCTGAAGCATAGCAACATAGGGGTAACATGACTTTCCAGGGTCAGGAAAAAGATTCGTTGTAGTCAAGTGATGACAAGGAGATTTGTTCTACATGAAATTTGAACGTATATTTTTATATAACCTCATTATATAATTATCAACTATATTGCAACATGACAAGTGTATTACAATAGTAGTTGATCACAATTAACACTAATAATAATCTACAGTGTCATCGTAACAAGCAATCCCTAGCCCTCTGAAAACGAGAATCTTTCCACATTTTTTAAAAGGCATTATCCTTTTAATTGTGATCTGAGTAAGCCTGTGAGAATAAATCTCAAGCTCCTGTTACAATAATTATTTTTAATGTTTACTTCCCTGACCTCATGCCAGATGTTATAAAATAACTATTGCTATTTTAAAATAACATCCATGGTCTATGTATTTCAAAGCCTGATATGATTAATGTTGCTTTTCACACTCAGTGAAAATGAACTGGAGAGAGCATGTTTAAGTGAAATAGGTGTGGGAATACTTCAATGACAACAGCAAGTAGAGAAATATTTACAATGCACAAGCAGCCAGAAGATGGGATAGAAAAAAGCTTCACACAAGTTACTCTGTGGTTTAGTCAGCTTTTATGAAACCAGTTTTGAGTGTTCTTAAAACTTTCATCTGCCCTTTGTCTTCATGGAGAAAAACTGCTCGTATATTGAAATTGGGCAAAACAAAAACAAAGCATGCATCACATGTAACACCCACCAACCATGAATAAAGCCTCATGGATATGAACATCCAAAACACCAAGTCTGCTGAGGAGGTAAAGAAACTTCAACTTGTTCCCCAAGTTACAATATGGCTCACCACCACTTACAGCTTATGTGGAGGGAGATGGAATGTCTTGATGCCACAGAAAAGAACATCTTGATCCAGATTTTTTTTAGGCAGAAACGAAACGGAATGCCACACCAAAATCTGGAAGATGTTGCCAAGCTGTCCTGCTAGAACCTCAGATGCATGTTAATTGATCGTTTTGTAAACGGGAACATCCATAATAAACCTCGCCAAATCCACAGATATTATGCAGTTTACCTATGGTAACTGACAGAGCAAGCTCTAAAGACATAAATCCTGCACATAGTGCTTCCTTCTATGAATTATTTTGCCCCTACCTAGGACTTCTCACATCAGCTGAGATGTTCATGGCATATTTGATACATAAAGCTAATTTTTAGGATGTCAAGAAACACCAGAACCACAGATGGACACCATCAAATACAGAAAACTTCCTTTCCTGGGATGCTCTTATGGCACATGCAATAACAGTGGTGGCTGGCTTGGATAGATTAAAAAAATAGTTGTCTGAAGTATTATCCGATGTGCATGTGTTGATGTTCCATCTTACCTCCCTTTGTTACATGGAGCTCTCAAGCTAGTCTCCCTTACAATGTCAACGCTTTTGGACTAAACATGCTGAAAACCCTTAAAGGATTCCAACTTATATTTGTTCATACACTCCAGTTACCTTTAAAACCTTGTCCTGTTTTAACTATTTTTCTATTTTGGCAGGCCATTATTTTTTAAGCTCAGTAAATCAGACAAAAATAACAGCATAATACAGATTTAGGTTTTGAAACAAAATGATTTTATTTTGCAGAGATCTATTATTGTTGCTACAAAAGAATAATTTAGCTTTTTTCCATGACAACCCCAACTTTTCCCACCCCTATCCCTCACCTTTTTAGTCCAAAAATAGCACTGACAACAGCAGTCCTTCATTTCAAAAAACAAAAATAAAACAAATAAAAGGAGGTTATTAACAATCAAAATGATGCCAACATAGTTCAACACTCAGGGTTTGACACTCTGCAGACTCTGCTTGTTGATGAAGCTGATTCGTAAATGAAACTGGATAAAATCAGATGAAGTACTGAAATAAAAATAAATAGCCTCTTCCATTATTATATACATTTACATCTAAAATAAAGGGTTAAAAAAAAATTATATTAATGATTTTTTTTTTTTGTAAATCCCAAACAACCCATTTTTGAGAATTGGTATGAGAATAGACCGTTTTGCCACCCTTGGTCCAGCACACATTTGTGGCAAAATGTGAGACTAGCAACTTAAAGGCTTGCACACCAATCAGTCCAATATTTGTGTGGTGGTATGTACTTCCCAGTTTGACCCAGCTGTTAAATAGGCACCTTGCTCTCTATATGAGAAAAAAGGACAGTGGAGGCACTAGTCACTGCTCTCACAAAAATAGTATAGTCTATCACACCTCACTCCTGAAAGGTTAGGGGTTGTGCTTAGAAAGAGGTCAAGACTTACAGGGTAGGGGAGGTGTTAAAGCCTTCACTTAGCCTGGGGTCAGCTTTTGTGACTCATCACCTCTCCCTGTCTTGTCTTCCTCTAACCTAATTCCATTGGTGGGTCAACAAGGGGACATAAGCTGCACCACAAGGGTGTCAAACCAGCTAGTGTAAATGCCTTTGTAGTCTAGATGCGATTGCTCTAATCACAGCCTTACAGGTGATATCCTATTTCATGCACAGTAATCTCAAGAAGCAGGTTTTGCAGCTTTTAGAGGGAAATCTTTTCTGCCCCAATAAGTGGAGAGGTAAGATTGAGCTAAATTAGAAGGTGGCAACATAATGAGCCTCAATTGTAATTATAAAATACCGTGCAGAATATTTCAAATATTTCAGTCTATTTTTGATTTTTTAAAGTCACTAAACATTCTTAAGGTTAATTTTTAAAAAGAAACATTGCATATATTTTCTAATCCCTCCATAAGCATGAGGTCTTTACTGGAAAACCTGTGCGTATGTTGCTTAAATACAGTTAAACATCCTTTTGTAAACTGGTACACTTGGTTATGCTCCACCTTGTAAGCTTACTGGCAGTCTCATGGTAAGAAAGTAGAGCAGGTTGATATCATTATGATTTTTTAGCATCACCATTGGGAGTAGCACCATCAGATCCCCCCTCTGCTTGTTTTGAAGCTTGCGGGCTTTCAGAATCGTCTTGACCGTCATAACCTGAATGACAAGCCAAAAAGTTCAACTATGATTTCTAAGAAGATATTTTATTGTTTTAAAATACACTGCTGTTTATTCAACTAGGTTCTTCAGATGACCTGTTATGAATTCAAAGACAAAGGAAACCACAACAGATTTACATTAAAGTCTGCCAATTTTCATTACTTTTGTGTAACCAAGAAAAACTGTGCAACCTTCCCTTTATTCGACTATTTTAGTAATCCTCTGAAAGCTTTTTCTTTTAGTCATGCACGTAATTTATTAAGCATCACCTGATTATTATCTACTGATTGTAATAAATTGAAATGGATGCTTTACAACCATGGATCTAAGATCTTTAGATATGTCCCATGTGTCCATCAATTCAACCACAAGACTTTCAGACACACACTAACCTTCATAATCTGCTCTCGCATTTGCCTGTCTTGCATGGAGAAGAAGATCTGCTGTTAATGACAGATAATCTTCCTGCAGACAACAGAACAATCTCATGGTAACAAGTCAGCAAAACTAAGCAATATAGTGGAACAAATGAGAGGAAGACAAAAATGCACAGTGAGATGTTTATGGAATTGAAGAATTGCTGAGAAATGCATAGAAAAAACTTCAAGGATAGAACTGATGTTTTAGCAAATGACAAAGTATAAAGGTGAAAGCAAAGTAATAAATATTTTAAACCAACAGCATTTTATAGGGTTGGTAGTCAAATGTATGCTTTAAGCACAGAATACAATGTCATTTAGTCCATGTGAATACTGAGAGAATGTTTCTAGTATCTTCAATATTATCAGCCTTCATCTCTTCTAATTAAAACATTTTATTTGTGTTTAAAATCCCTTTAGCTGTTCTTATCCATGGTTCTAAATCAGTCATTGACTGATAAATATTTTGATGGTAAATTATCTTTTCGACTGATTTTTACTGCAGTAGTTTGATATGGCCTACCCGAGTCTTGGACTGTTTGAAGATGAATTCCTCCAGCTGCTCTGGTGTGTTCTGTTCAAGGAACTGCTCCATTTGGTCTTCAGAGTGTGGATTCAGTCTGCAGTTCTTCTTGACGCTCTGTCTGGGAACAGAATGGTCACCAGTTTAAGTGTCAGCCTGTGCACAAGGC
The DNA here is from genome assembly GCF_003073045.1 of Pomacea canaliculata. Taxonomy (NCBI): domain Eukaryota; kingdom Metazoa; phylum Mollusca; class Gastropoda; order Architaenioglossa; family Ampullariidae; genus Pomacea; species Pomacea canaliculata. The sequence continues at coordinate 7,207,839 of NC_037593.1, forward strand.
AATGAAATAACTTGCCTTCATCCTTCTTTTGTTCATGGTTATTGAGTTAACTGCAATGGTTAAAATTTAAAGTCTCCTGAAGTAAGGTGAATAACTCAAACATACACAGAAAGGGCGTTTGACAGCAGGTGAAGACAGTCATAAAGCAGAGGTACAGCCTGTACCCATGCACCACCCTCGGGCTTACTTAACTTGTCCAATTAATGTATGTACAGTCTTATCAAGCTCTCTGTGGCTGAACTAGTGGACAGTAGGAAGGACGGAGACCTTGAGATTATCAGTCGCCCTTGCAGGTCTTCTACTGACAGGACATCGCTAACCCCGAGGTTAAACCTCTACCACTGCTTCATGAATGCGGCCCACTGGTGAGCCCGCAACTTGAGAAAAGGGATTTCATCAAGCGCACCTTTTGTTTGGCTTTTCGTAACCCTGACCTTTTCCGTGTAAATCCCGAAACTGCGCGCCATCACCTCCAGCGTGCGAAAGCATATCACGTGACCACGCAGCAAACGCGACGCACGTGCGGACTTGCAAACTCTTGTGGCACCGCCAGCCAACTTTATTAAAAAAATTAAATCTTTTTAAACATCGTAACCCATTTGATCAACTCGTAGGAGGGTATGGGTGTTGGTAATCGGGTGGAACTGGGGAGCTGCACACGACGCAACTTGAGGAAGACTACCCCAGCAGCAAAGGAATATTGGCTACAGGTGGGGGACATGTCTTGAGTATCCGGGGGCCATGTGGCAAAATGGCGTCCGACCCATAGCGAAAGTGAAACCGGGCCGTAACAACGGGGTCATGTCGGTTTTACCTGTGAAACAAGCGTGGGACGCTTCTCTCCCCCTTGTGACCGCTAGTCAACCCTGATGGCTCATGGGTACGTCCCATCTTTTTTTTTTTATATATCCCACTATTTATATCTTCAGATTATTGGTATTTTTAGGGATTTCGGCATATCCTGATTTACATATTTCTAAATCAAGACATGCCAAAATTCCTAAAAAAATACCAATATCAAATGGATTAATAATTTGTGTATTTTGCAATAATTATATATATATAACAAGCAGCAAAAGAGTGCACAAAAGTGCAAAATGTTATAAAAAAACAAACAAACATGATTTGTTATTTATTGGCGTTTATTGAGGTAAAATAAGGATAAAAAGCAAACTAAAAAAATTTTTTTTAATATAAAATTTTTTTTAAAGCATTGTCTCATTTGTATACATAAACAATTTATCATTTATCAAGGTAAAAATATTATCACAAATAAGGATAAAAAGCAAACTAATAAAAAAATAATGTTAAAAATATACAATTTTTTTTAAAGCATTGTCTCATTTGTATACATAAACAATTTATCATTTATCAAGGTAAAAATGTTATCATAAATAAGGATAAAAAGCAAACTGATAAAAAAAAATAATTTTAAAAATATATAAAATTTTTTTTAAAGCATTGTCTGTTTGCATACATAAAAGATGTTTCCTCTTGATATATTAATGCAACATTCGTTATTTAATTATAAGTTGTAGAACGATGCAAAACCATGTATCCATTGACAAAACAATTAAAATTAAATTGCAGTTTCCTTAACACTAATTACATTTTCCCAAAGAAAAGGTTCAAAGATCTATGACAATATATCAAATGATAAGTATGAACTGAATTGCTGTCAAAAAAGAGTGATGCTTTAATAGACATTTCTAAAAATAAATCAAAGTCATGAAATTAACTATAAAAGGTTCTAGGTTGGATTGCAGCTTATGGTATTAACTACAATCTTTTAAAACAGATTAAAATTTTAAATTGCACCTTTATCACTAAGAAAAGGAAACCATCAAACACATGTTTGAAACACAATTATGTTCAAGAATTTTAGAAGGTATTAGAAAAGAACTGTAAACATATAAATGATTCTGAATTTACCACAACACATCTCTTATTGGATCGGGTGAAAATATCCTCATTGATAAATTAATGGGTTAGAGTAAATAATAATCACAGCACAGTTTTATATAATTATATAAATCCAGATTTAGTATATGCAGGTTTATGTACAAGAATTTTACAACTGTAGGTAGAAAGTTGCACAGCTTTACTTGTCCTCCACCCCAGAACAATTAACTGACGTATAGGCTGTGCTCAACCCTTTCCCTTCTGCCATTCTCTTGATCCCTAGCACCAGCTAACCAAGTTGATGCATGCAAGTCAGCATCCGTAGCTTCAGGATAACTTTTTCTTGCAGCATCTAAAAATAGAACAAATATAAGAATATGAGGTCTGCATAAAAAAGTAATCACTTAATTGTAGGTTACTGACCCTAAAATCCAGAATATAATGTGAAACAAAAAGAGGTACAAGCAAATTATACTGATATGTAAAGTGGCATAAAAATTTAAAGCGTTATAAACAGAAAGGAACTACAAGTGGAACTGCATTTGAATTTCAGTTAGAATTTCTATAGGCAGAAAAACTCTGGAAATTCTAATTTCAAAAACAATCCAATACATGGGAACTGTAAAGATGTCTATAAACTGTCATTTTAATTCCTTTCTACACAGTGTTAACCAGCTGATTAAAGGACTACAGTCACTAGAAATTGCGTAAACATGTGTCCATATTTTATTTTGGCAATGTAATTCAATCACAATAAAATGAGGTAGGGACAGTTCTCCAGGCCTGATTTATCTTCCTGTCATGTTTTTTTTTTTTATGACTCATGAAAATTCTTGTCTGCACCTAGCAGAGTCAAAGGTTAAGGTTCATAACTAAAAGATAAAGAAACAATCCAAACAGTCCTATTTTATGACAGGCATGTATTAATGTACCGTATACACACACACACAGAGTCAAATATTTAAATCCTTACCCTGAACTGTTTGTAAAATGAAGGGGTGGTTCTTGAGTCCCATTGAAGTTGTAAGATCAGGCCAACTCAGTTGAAAATAGCACAGATAGAATGCCCCTCACTACATGCTTTAATGTGAAGCCCGACGCATCACCGAATGGCATTCCTGAAAACAGACAAAAATAAATACACATCATTTTAAAAAAAATTGCAGTGGGCAACATTATAATACCTGTTATGACAACTAGTATTTAAAGACACCCCCCCCCAAAAAAAAAGACAGCAACAATTCAGGAAGTTTCATACAACCAAGCAAAAGTGGGTACAGAAAATTTACTATCTGCTCTAATCAATGCCACCATAACAATGCCTTTATTACTTTTTAGTACTGCAAACATGTCATTAGTTTTATACAATGAATGGTATGGTATGGAAACCTTTAAAGGGAATCAGATAAAAAGATTTGACTCCTCCTACTAACAAATCAGAATAAAGCACATACCAAGCATGTCCTTTTTTATGGGTCTGTCTTCATATCTCCCTCAAGACTCTCTACATCTTCTGCTGATTGTTAAGCGAGACTGGAACCCCTCTGGCAGATTTCCCGTGTCATTTGCCTTTCCTGTTCTTGTTCCTCCATCCATGTAAACATCCTTTTAAGGTTGTTTGTATCATTCTTCATCTCTTCCAGAAGAGACAGTTGTTGCATCCCAACTTTCTCTAGTTTAGTTCTAACCTAAGAACACAATAGCAGAAAACATGTAAAATAATGATCTTTTCTAGCTTTGCTATAGTTCACAATGCCTGGAAAATACCATTAATTTTGGTTAATCTTTACCATTTGTCATATCTATCTGATATGTGATCCATATTTGTTTCAATTTTTTCACTATGGCAAAAGGCTGGGATTTTCCGCTTCCAGTTTAACTCATAAAAGCACTGTTCATAACTCTTGGCCAAGGGTAAGAAGAAAAAAAAGCTAAAATGATTATAAACAAAATGGCTTTAAATTACCTTCCAAGGGGTTATGGGTCTTTATGCTGGCAGGCTGAAAACCAGACAATGGAATCGGAAGGCGCTGGGGGTGTGAAGGCAAAGGTGAAACAGTCCTTTTTTGAAAGCTGCTACTTGGGGACACCCTTGAGATGGTGCCAACCACTAGTGGCAAAGAGTATGGCAATGGTGGTGGACATTGCTGCATAACTGAATGGTCAGCATATAGTGATTCCTCGGCATCCTTCTCTCCTTCGCTGTTAGCTGTGCATCCCTGTGTCAAATGAATACATTTGCATAAACTTTTTTCAGCTTAGTACATTTAAAACTGTCAGCTGCTGATAGGTTGTTAAAATTTTTTTAAAGAACATTTTATTGTTATTGTACAAAACTTGTTTATCACTGTATGCTATTTTACCAGAAAGAGGACACAGCCTTGTGTCCCTACATGATGTCCACCAAAAAAAATTCCCTAAAATTAAGCAGAGGAAATGAAAACAGACCGAAATCTAATCGGAGTTATCCGTATCCTTTTTGGTTGAGTGGGAGCATTTTTGTCATCACTCTCCACCTCCGACATTTTTGTCCCTTGCAGATTCAGCTAGATTCTTGGTAGTTACCTGCATGGAAATAAATATAGAAGGCAAATAAGATTTCACAAATCAAGATCAAAAGTATAATAATAACACACTCTTATAGTGCAGCATCACAACAAAAGCTACACTATCTGTGGTGTAATGATTGTGTTCAAACAGTTCAGGTATTATCTTTTTCTCCTTCCTTAAATCTGCAGCACACAATAACATAGAAGTCATTTTGACCATTAATGGTCACATGCTTCATAAATTTTCTTTCTGCACAAGGATTATGAATATTATGAATCAAAAAGTAAATTGCACTTACTTAATGACTTGTGCAGGAGAACTGGAAGCATAGGACATGAGGAATCAGCTTTATAGCTCTAATTAATGAAGCTTGCATCTGGTTCAATAGATTGTAGTGGGAAGTTGCACACCCTGTGACCACTTTCATCTTAAAATGCCAGCAGCCAGCTATCTAGAATAACAGTAAAATAAATTATTGACCATTATGCAGTTATTATGATTTGTTGTTGAAAAAGACCATTAAAGTTGTCTGAAATGATACTTCCAGTCACAATCAGTTGTCAATGGGCTATCTATATAAGTTTTTTTTTGGTTCACCACTGGGAACACAATCCTTATGCTGCTCTTTGACAAATATTCTTAATTAGCTGCTGCAGTGGAAAGTTTGGTGTTTGAAAAAGTCGTTTAAGCTAGCCTAAAAAAATATAAAATTGAGAGGCAGAGTTAAGAGTCCAAAGGACCAAATCTGTCAACATTATCAGCAATATGTGACAAAGCAAGTACATTTTACACCAAAAATCCTTTACCATACAAACACTGCTTCTTGAACAAATAAACATGAAATGTTATGAGCCTAATAATCAGCATAGTTCACACACAGCCCAGGACTTGCAAGACAAAAAAAAAACAAACCCACAATAAATAAGAGAAAAAAATATTATACTGCCCGAAGAAACCTGGCATTTTAACGCTATCGTACCAGTAAACAGACGGAACTGTCGAAGCTCTGTTACGTTCCACTTTCGTAATCGCAATTTGAGGAAATTCTGACAGCTCCAAATTCTCTCCATTGCTAACGGCTAAAGAATTATCAAATGCAAGCGTTCAGAACTGCTGAGCACGATTTCTACCTCTGTCTGGAAAACTTGTGCATTTATTGCGTTAATGTGTACTCTTAATCTTTTTTCTCTTAGAATGATATTCTGCATTAAATTTGGACATTTCTGTAGTTAAAATCTCAATAACTATGTTAATATAGAGTATAAAAATTATACGTACTGTTATCGAAGCGTCGAACACATGTATCAGTATAGAAATTGACCGCTTGAGAAGCTTTTCTGTTGGGAAAAGTGTAGACTCACACATTTGAAAATGGCGGCTTTGCCTGCACGCATGTGGTCGTATGTAGCACGCCATGGCGAAGAGTCATTGCCATTGTTAGGGGTCACGACCCTATATGTGGGCATGATCTCCCGCACTCTGTTTTCGCCTCGGCGAGCGTGGAGCTTGGCTTATGTGCGCATGCGCTGACAGCGGCATGCAAGACGAGTCAAGCATTGCGATAGATTGACCCCCTGTATCACAGTCGGATCAAGACAAACTTGGTGGACCCCTTGAGCTTATGGTTTCCGATGCTGCTAGGGTATAAATCATAAACAAAAAGTGGATGGCGAGGGAGGAGGTGGGGAGGTTAAACCAGTTGATAGTAATTACATTCCTGCATTGTCTTTATAGACAGCACGTCCGGCTGTGGGTGGGGGTTTGTTGACTGAACAACTGTTACAAGAGGCGAAACTTTATATAATGACTGCGAGGATATGTTTAAAAAAAATGGCGCCCTTTTCTATTAAAAAAAAAACCCACCTTATAACGATGTTGGAGGGCGAGTATAAACACTACCCACCCTTACGATCATTAAAAAAAAAAAAAAATACTGGATTGAAATGTTTCACACGGCGCAGCTATGACACGTGCTCTTTGTGAGGCACGTATGTATTTTTTTTTTTAATGGTTGAGGTCAAAAGCATGAATATAACAGTGGCACTGTGACCTTTTGCAAACGGGCAGCAGCAAGCTCGTTTCCCAGGACCTCGGCAACTATTCGGCTCGGTAGGCATATGCCAGGTCTGATCATTTATTTCTAGTCTTCAGGGAACGTTCTCTCCAACTCGCCATGTCACCAGTACTGTGAGCACCACGTGACGTGCGTTCATATCTCAGTTAGCTGGACTTTTCCTTTTTACAGGTTTGACCGCAACTTTTGTGACTGCCGCAGTTGCTGACTCAATGTAAACATGATCTCTTTTTGTTTTTTCTTAAATGGATAGAGCATCACCTGATGAACAAGACGATAATGAACTGTCCTCGATACCCACTCACCTACCAAGCTACCGACCCCTTACAGACACCACGTGAACAGGTGTTACATTCAGTGTGAAATAGCTGCACCCGAAGAGATCCGAACCCACTGACAACAAATCCTCGGCTTAATGGTGACAACGCCAGACCTGCCGAAGGGCCTGTGATGACTGGAAGCAATGTGAGTTGAGGTGTTCACGCACGCACACCAGGGAGGCAGCCGCGCCTCAAAAAAGATAGTGAGGCGGCTGTCACCTCAAAGCCGTGCATCTTCCCACGCCACTGCACGCACGACAAGCACGACACAGTCACTAACAGTTGCACAGGCACACACTTCCGCACACAAGCGCTTGCATGCTAAACACCACCCACCAATAAGACACACGCACAAACGCACGTACTCATGCACACGCAGTATCACCACTAACAAGTCACACGATGAGCTACTCACATTTGGCTGATGATCCTATCACGGAAAAACTTCGACTGCCAGTTAGTCATGAACTCCTCTGCCATTCCCGCCATCTTTCAAGGCACAACGTTTGGAATCACACGCCCGAGAGCGAGCGGAGGGTCGACAAGGCGCGTGTGACGGGGGAGCAAGATGGCCGACAGCGACGGAGGAGAGGACAGCTTGATTCAGAAAACTCCACTGGCTTGTCGGGAGAGCCTGCACAAGGACCGCAGAAATGTCCTGTTCCTCAGCAAACAGCGGACCCCTTCACAGTAATGCTGCCCTGCTTCTGCAACGAGAAAAGAAAGAAAAAAATGTAGTCCGGTTTACTAGGTGTTGGCGCGAGGGAAATAGGGGACATCACTGCGAACCGCTGCGACACCATAGTGACAGCCGCGAACGATGGAACGCTGTAACCTTTATGCTGGGGGAGAGGTCAGGAAGGATGGAAGAAGGGTTTAGGACCGAGGATGTAAAGGAAGGGAGAGTAGTGAAAGAACGAGGGTCTGGGGAAAAGCGAGTGTCAGGTAAGTGGGAGGCAGATATTGCTAAAGCTTGTGATGACACGAGATCATACAACATTTCAACAGTACTACGCTCGGTTTGCTAAGTAGGTTTTATTTTGTACTTAGGTCTGTTGTACTCTTCAGACCTGTGTATTAATCCTTTCATCGCAAAACTAGCTTCAGAAAGGGCACAGACCGAGACACTCGCCATGGGACTCACAGCAGATAATTTTATCCCACGATGTCAGTATGAGCAGCCATCCATGATGTTGCAGTTTTTTCAATGGCTTTGGTCTGATGGGCTGATGAATCAGAATTTTTTTTTTGCATTTACATTTATGCGAATGAAGCAAGCCCAGGTGTTAAACGTGTAGTTTTTTGTTTTTTAATCAGTCGCTGATTCACGGTCTACGTATTCCTCAGAAGTAAGGATTGTACAGGTGTGTGCCTCTTGGAACCTTCTGTGTTACAGAAATGAGAGATGAAGACAGAAATTATGAAAGGAGATATGAAGCTGCAGTATTACTGATCCGTATTGTTTAGCTTATATTTGCTTGGTCTGCAGTTCGATTCTATTTTACTGCTTGCTTTGCTGGCGCCGGGCCAGTCCGTGAAAATCCGTCGGTGAACCCTGGACTGACCTCTGTGTGCATTCCCCGTGCACACAATCACACCCCCCTTCTATAACATGAATAGTCCGTGAACGCGTGCACGCACACGCAAACACTTCTCAGGGAGGTATTTCCCCCTTCCACCTCTCCTCCCACTGTCATGTTCGCGGTCTGGGACGGCCCGTTGTCAACGCTCGCTCCCCGGAGACTAATGATCGTTAAAAGCCAGCGCGCGGACACGCTCCACTGCTTCGCGCTGCCACGTGGGAGACATGGCGTGACGAGATTATTCACCAACCTGCGAGCGGACGGTCACGTGAATCGATCAGCATTGAAGTCACAATCACACGACTGGCACCACAACAGGTTGCTCGATATAGGAGATTAATTCGTGATGAAGACCGCAGCCCTCGGCAACAACCTCGCAACAAAAAGCCTGGAGGCTGGAGCTTCCACATCGGGGAGGTGGGGGTCAATGGGAGAGGATGGAAGAGGTTGTGGCGTGTATGAGGGGGGAAGGGGGACCTCAGACTTCGATCGTTGGAAATCGGCCACGTCACAGTGACATCGGCAGCATGATTAATCAGACCATTCCGCCACTTCCGCCCGTTAGCAGTTTACATTGGTCTAATGAATAAACGACATTACAGGTGTAAAGAGGGCGGGGCTTTCTGTAAGGCTTTTGAATACGTCAGAGGTCATTCCTGTCTTGTGCTGTTCGTGAAAACCAAATTTAAACAGCACCTACATTATTGTATACACTATTGTCTCTCGCACGCACACTTTGTATTTTCAAAATATAAGGGAATAGGGGTTTACAAAAGGAGAAAAAAAAAAAAAAAACCCACGATTTTCTTAACGACTCGGCTGAAAAATTTTAACAGATGAAGACGTCTGAAAATGCAGTCTACAGAAGGTACAAGAACTTACCTGTAAAGAGGAGACTTCAAATAAAGACCGGGAACTGTTAATGGTGCAGGGGAAAAAAACATACAAAACGAAGAAAGTCGCCTGCGAAACATTTAAGCAGGTCGCAACCAATCAGTTTCCAAAAATAAATTACCGATGGCCTGGGCCGTTAGAAACCATGGAACGCCAAGAAAACTCAGTGACATCGACTACAAACCTTTTTTTCTCCCCTCTCACTAAGTTTTCTATGGAACTGAACACTTTGCTATCGTATAAAATATACAAAAATAATAATATTGTGTCTGTGAGGGCAGCCAGCTCACACAGGGCCCACATATATATACAAACAGTACCAACCGGCTAGAGACGATGAAGCGTCCGACAACTCACCAAGATGTCACCTGACTGCTAGACTCGCTATCCCAACTCGGCGCAGCAGCAGGCAAGGGCAACGAAGCTTTCGCGCAGCAACAGGAAGCAGCGCAGCTCGTAAGTCGTGCATTTCGGATGAAAGCAGCAATCGATAACAATTCATCGCCATGTACGCCCTGGGCTGCTTGTCTCGTTAAGGACGAGAGAACGCGAGACCTGGCTGTAAATTATAAATACCTAGATATATTTTTGTCTCTCTCCCTGTGGCTATCCTGGGGTTACTTTGCCCACAGCTAAGTTTTTAAACCCGGTATTTGATTTTTTTGAGATGTCATCATCTCCAACTTTGTATATTCCATCCCTTGTCAACTTCCAGGTAGCTCAGCAAACCGCCATTACAGATAACAGTTCGTTATGCCTTTTTGTTTGACTACAATGACTACACTCCAGGGCAGTGACTGAAGAAAGGAAGGACAGAGGAACACTTCCATCAAGACCATTTACAATGTTGACCACACACGCTTGTTTTGATGTCTTTTTTTTTTTTTTTTTTTTTTTTTTTTTGGAAAAAATAATGTTTGAGGCATAAGTGAAGCAGTTTTTGCCTTCAATTTTAATTGATTCTGTTAGCAGCAGGTAACAGCTGTGTGAGCATCTGTTGCCAACCGTATCTCGGAAACATGCTCACTCCTGATCCAGAACAGATTAACACCGGTCCCGCCACCATCAACGCACCGGAAGTGCCCTGTCGCCGTGGGTCACAAGTTATTGTACGGATCCCCACCACCACCACCGCCGTCCTAATCTTCTATTTTCGAAACATGAGATAGGAAGGATGACAGAGAGGATATTAATGTCTCTACTTTAGCAAAAACTCGTCGACCTTGTCTGTGGGTGGGAGGCAACTGGTGCGTTGCGCTGTCAGCAGCTATAAGGCCACCCGGCCGAGTCAGCAATTTTATTTCTCCAACTGTCACTAGGACAGGGGTGTTCAGCCAGTCCTCACTTTCCAGCCCCCTCCCAACACACACACGTACCCTTTATCACAGATTTGCGCCACACTCCCCCACCCCACAAACAGTTCAAAATTTTTCTCTTTTTTTTCCCCCACCATGTCTGACATGTCTGATCAACATGTCTCACACATACACAAACACCAGTGCTCCCCCATAAACTCCTCTCGACCCGATTAGACACTGCTAGCCACTTGTCAAGTGTAACAGCTACAAAAGTAAATGTCTGTCGGTCAAAAGAAAGCAGCAGGTTATGACGAGCTGCCATGTCTCCCTTATAAAAGCCAGCTTTGAACCGTTTTAAATACACCCACCCAAGGCTGCTCCTTTGAAAGGACAACCGCACCTACAAACACCATGAACATAGGATCTATATATACATATATCTCACAGTTAGTTAAGCCGCGTGCTTTCAGACTTTGGCTCCTATGGTTCATTAACATCAACAATGAAATCAATGTCGTTAAACTTATCACCATCTGTTGCTTTATAAACACATTAAACACCCTCAAGTCCCGACAGTTCTCTCAATGGGGTTTGGTGGCCCAATGGTTAAAGGGACAGGCAAGAGATCTGTCAAGCGGGGCTGAAAGGACAGGTGCCAATGTCGTGAGTCATGTCCGCTCAAACTTTCAGGTTGCAAACCATTCCCCTGGTTTTTTTTTTTTTTTATTTTATTTTATTTTACTCTTTTCCCCGTTTCTCCAGTTTCTCCAATTTCATCACTGTACTCTGCTTTGAAATTCTAGAGCTTGGTCTCCAAATCGTGGATGACCGCCATATCTAAGCGACCGAGGGCTAGCTCTCGCGTGCAACGGTTTTCATGACGTCACTCGCCAACACGTGACCTGTGTTTCAGATGCGATTGGACGCAAACGGTTACTTTGATAAGCAGAAACAATTATGATGGTCGGTTTTTTATCATTTAAGCTCAGCCTACCATTTCACTTGCCTTTTTCCTTTAAGGGCCTGTGGCCCTCACAGCCCTCGTCTGAAGCAGGCTGTTAGTTCTTTCTGTGCGTGTGGCGCTTGTTTGCATGTCTGGCTGCTCCGACACACACCCTGAGTTCAAGGTGTAAAACATCAAGCCCCCACTCTCCCTATCCACTCTTTGCCTCGACCACCCCCATTCCCCTGTCCGTTAAGTCCGACCGCTTGCAGGTTTTCCAGGTTACAGATGAGAGGTGTTCTTTTTTTCTTTCTTTGAACAGAGGGGCAAAGTCTGTAAACCGGTTCTATTGCGCGCGATAGTGCACCTCGCAGAGCATTTTGTGGTGGTGGTGGTGATGGTGGTGGTGGTGGAGGGTTAAGTTAGTCTTTTGTCAGCGCGGCAAGTAGACAAGATTAACTGGCTCCTACATGATCGGACACAAATAGACCAGGTCTGCATGTACATACCTCAGGTGTGCTGCACGGTGAGAAACATGTCGCACGAAAGTTAAAAATATGAGCACACTGTGAAGTTTGTGAACATTTTGTCCTAACGCTGAACAGATTAAACTTCAAAACCAATAGTATACATGTATTCATTATTAGTAACTATTATGTTTTACAAATAATCTCTTTATATTGTCTAGACACATCCGGTGTCAGCTCGGATCAGGCGTTGTCGCCGAGACTCACAGGCTACTTCCGGCCAGACGATGCTCATACCTAAAGGTCAAAGGTTGTAGATGACAGTCTCCGTCCCTGACAATCGACTTGAAGTTAAAGGCTAAAGGGCAACACGAGCGCTGAGCAACAATCGCTGGAAATAGAGCAAAACGTATCACAAAACATTTTCCAGTGACAGTTTATGACGGTGAGGAAGGAGAAATTTTATGTTAATTTTTTTTTGTGATCACAAGTGACGAAAGGGTAATATTTCTAAAAATAGCTTCGTCTGCATGTGTGAATTTGAAAAGAAAAATGCAATCCTTGGCAAAAGAAAACTTACCAGAACACAATGTTCAGAACACAATGAACACACGGAATATTTTGTAACCATAGCAATTTCAACGTTTCATAACTGAGAAAAATGGTGGATTAATAGGGGTTTTTTTTGTGTGTCATTTTCTTCCAATAGTCTTGTTTTACTTTCTTTTCTAATGAACGCTGATCTTTATATCCTCCCATCTCCACACTCGCTCCACCACTGCAGGGACAAGTATTCAGCAAATGATTTCTGCTATAGAATCAAACACTAAACAAATGCGAGTATGTTTGTTGCTCACACTGACCCTCAGCAAGACCAGAGAAATGAGTTCCACACATGTTTGTGTTTCCGTTGCACATGTAACTGAGTCTACATCTTTCACAGGGTTCACGGCCCTAAGGATGGTCCTACTAACGGAAAGGAATAGTCGATGGTATTAATAATGGAAAAGAAGAGGCAAACATTCGTGGAGACCAGAGCTCATCTGGACACCACTGTCGAGGGAACAGTCGGGTGGACACTGAACTCACTAACAGACGCACCTCTCTCTGAAAGACATCAGAGTGATTCACAAAGACGAGATTATCGTTTGCCAGAGACAGGGAATGAATTCCTTGGCGACTTTAAAGAAAAAGACAAAAAAAAAAAAAAAACCCAGTTGTATGAACAGCTCCTTAGTTCACACAGAAGTGATGGCTGCATTTTTTTTTTCAGGTGGCGGGGCAAACACTTGAAGAGGTTACAGCAGCGGACAGAGACAGGTTTACCGAAGAAGCAAGAACTTGCAGTTCCCTTTAGAAAAAAAATGTCTCCTTTAACAAGTTGCAAGGGCTTCATTGAAACTTTCCATTATATAGGTAGCTAGGTACGCAGGTAAAATGACCAACAGAGACATTGTATAGATGTTTAGGATCCAAGACCTGAGGACAACAAACGTTTTTGTTGTGAACGGACTTGTGACGACGACGAAGAGGAGGAGATTGATGATTGCTAAACACTGGAAGGAAGGCGGTAGATTGTGGGGGTGGCAGCAAGCCCTGTAAACAGAAGCCACATGCAGTAAAAGAACAGCGTGCCTGAGACGAGATCTGAACCCAGGGCAGTCCATCCTCACTCAGGTGATGACTGTTCTACTTAGCGGACCGCCTAAGATCACGGAGTACGTGTGCGGGTGAACAGATTTGTGATGATGATGATGTGATTAGCAGGCCGACACGTGAAAGAGAAGGAATGAACAGACTTGAACCCTGAATTAACAGACTTGTAGCTGTGATCAACAGAAGTGAAAGGAAGTGATTGAGTGAAGGTGAACTGAGACTAATCTCAGTGATTATGTGAAGGTGAACTGAGACTAATCTCAGTGATTATGTGAAGGTGAACTGAGACTAATCTCAGTGATTATGTGAAGGTGAACTGAGACTAATCTCAGTGATTATGTGAAGGTGAACTGAGACTAACCCGAGTGATTACACTCGTGGCTGTAAGCAGACTATCAGCACTTCGGCGGTCAGAATAACGACTGTGAATACCACGGGTGCAGCGCGATAAAGGTGAGCAGGTTTCCGTGCCTAAAGCTTTTTTTTTCTTTTTAATCTCGAAAGTTAAGTCTGCCCACGCACATATAATGTTGACATTACTGTGACCCTCACATCACCAGTGTGTCACGGGCAGAAAGTAAATAGAGTTCCATACACTCACCCTTATCACTAGCATGGCACTGTGTGTATAGTGTATAGCAAGGGGTGTGAGTGTGTGTGTGTGAGTGTGTGTGTGTCTAACCAGTTCTCTGTGTGACTTTGCAATGTGTCCATCTTGTGATTTACTGCTGTCACACCACATGCAGGACCACTCCGTTAAAAACTTGTCTGTGCTAACGGATCCTGCTTCACAAAGTGTGTAGAGACCATGAAGTCAGTTTATTGCTGGTAGCGGCTGTTGTACAGGACACGAGCCTTTTACTGTTACATTTCTTTATTATTTATTATTACAGGAGAGCGTGTTGGGAGGGGTGTATAAATTACTGGCCATCTGACATCAAGAGCTTTTCATCCTGGATCGAGTTTAACGATGATGTCAGCTTATCTATCCTGCAGTGTGACCGACGACAGTAGGGGAGGGAGTCGGAACCTATGTGTTACACAAGGCCCTCGTTCTTATGTGTACAAGTCTTTTTGTGATCATTTCCCCTTTTTTTAAAATGTTTTGTTATTCTTAGTTGTTGTTAAGACACCTGCTATGATCAAGAGGATGTATAACGAATTAAATTTCGGAAATTCCCATTAATATGGCTTTTCCTTCCTTCTTGTTGTTTTTTTAATAAATGATTTTTTTACATGCGTGGGGAGAGTGAATATATCAATAGATGAGTAGGAGGCATGCACGAGTATTGGAAGGAGCGCGAGGGTATATCTGGGCTCGGGGAACCTTGTAACAGTTCCACAAAACACTCCTCACTGTATGTATGTAACATCACCGATGAGTCAGCTCGGCCCTGCACCTACCTTCAGTGGTGACCAAACAAAATGTCGCAGTAACACCACGAACGTTATTTAGTGAGGTAACAAGCTAGGATACCCCAATCTTCTACCCGGAGGTTGTCTAGAGTGGTCTGTGTCCTAACTTTTACCTTGCTCGGTGTAGGAGAGACTTCGACACTGGCGCGAAAATGTCTCCTCTTGTCGCGACAGTAATTCGCGATCGACAACTGACAAGACTTGTACACCCGACATTTAGTCTGATATTTACACAATCACAACATCACTCAAATATCAGGGTAACCCAACCATATCCTACGCAGTCACCATGACGAAGACAGCTGTCACACCATTCTCCCACATCAATTTTCTCTCAATTTTCCCGAAACAAAATCAAGCACATACCTTGTGTTGTACCTGTGTAGACGGAGAAACTGTTTCAAACACCAAGAGATCGAAACTAAAGCACTACTTATTTCAGGGACATGTTCAGCTGCAATTAGATGTGTCTACCGTTGTTTCAAGGGAACAATAGGATCCCCCTACCCCCTGTGAAAAAAATAAAAATGTCCAGACCAACCTTCACTGCTTCCTCCCGGTCCTTGCCTGGCCGCCTCAACATTTAAACTGCGAAATGTCGAAACTCCAGCTCGACAGGTCACATGCGTGTGAGCGAAGCCCACGTCACGATAAACGGTGTACTCCCCCACAGTTCTCTCCCTTCCCCACCCCCACCCTCCAGCCTGCGAAAGACCTGCTGGGGAGCTTCTCGCCCCTCCACTCTTCTCGCTGCTCCTTTTTGCTCGAAAAAAACTTTCATGATCAACCGGTTCCTCGCTGTCATTTTGTTTGAAATCGCTGCTCCCTCCAGCTCACTGCTCGTGCTCCCCTTGTCCCCCTAAACACCTTTAGATCACGTGCCTGGCGGTGTCTTTTGAAGAGTGAGAGTGGGCGATTCGACAAGGTGAGCGCTGAAGTGTTGACATGGAGAGAGCGTGTATGTGTGTATGTGTGTGTATGTGTATATGTGTGTGTGGGAGGGGGAGATGGGGGCAATATGGAATAGTGAGGAGTGGCAACTGTGTGAAGTAGGGGCTTGTCGTCTGCACACTTGCTAGCAGCGGCTGTCCTAGTTGCTAGTCCATAGTTACTAGACCGTGACGGACTGAATTACGGGCGGCGCTAAATTTGAGATTTTATTTTCTGAATTAAACTGAATTATTTCTTCAATTTTTTTGGTTCTCGATTGTGGTCTATGATCGACGATATGTGGAAAGCCCTAAACCAGAAACCAGCCCTGTATGAAACAAATGACAAATGACAAATGACAAATAAGTAATCCAAGTAGACAAATATATAATAACCCGAGAAGTGCGCTGAGTTACAAAAATAAGAACAAAACAAGTGCTCGTCACAAGACAGCCATAAGGGAAGTGGTACATCGTACAAGACAAAATCACGCAATCTTTCATCTGGTCCGTTAGAATTCTTAAGACACAAACAGCATCACCCATCCTAGGTGGTTTTAGAGACGAAAAAAAAAACAACCCAAAAAACAAACAAACAAAAATAAAAAACAATCTGTTCCTGTTGATTTCTCGATCGCACGTTCTGGTGATGCGATGGGCAGTGATTGCCGCCAGCTGTAGGTTTTCTCCCGTTTTTGTTTCATCCTTCTAATTTGTTTTTGTTTCATATTTAACATTCACTTCATTCCTTCTTCTGACCTAGCCTCTTTACTATTTATTAAAGTAACAAAGCTTTATTGATGTCAAGCACAGCCTCTACTTTGTCCTCTCCTTTGCCGAATCATGACTGAGGAATGAGTCAACCGCCTGATGCGCATAAACATGGCGGACTGTGACATTCTTTCTTCCTGCAAAGTCCATTTCATATCATTTATCTGGCGACTTCACGGTCTGGAGATCCCAGATGGAAGCAGTACTTGCCGTGTCTGATTTCTTTGTTTCATATTATAAGTGTCGACACCAACTCGATCCTCTAACCACTTCTACTGTCATTCCCCTCGCACCATCCTCAAGCATAGGCCACCTGCTGAAGGTCTGTGACATCATTTGTCCGGTAAGATTGCGGGGCTGTTGGGTTACTAATGATCTAGTCACGTGACATGAGTGTAAACATATTCACACACACACAGATCGAGTTTCCTCTGCTGTCGAGTCATGTCACGTGGTTGCAGGCAGGTCTACCTTTTTCAGACTTAGTCGAAACCGTCGTTCTCTAGAGAGGAAAATTTGCAGAACTCGTTAACAACCACGCCCACCCAAACCCGGCCCCCGCCATTCCTTGTCTGTTTTCATGTTGCCTATTCACGAGCAGTCATGCACAAACCTTTTGGTTATTTGAGAACAGTGGATCCTCTTTCATCCCCACAGTCGACCCTCGTGTTTATTTTTAACCTGCGACATGTAGAAGCACTTCTGTCGGTTAGTATTACCTTATGATCATTGGTTCGTAACCGAGCTCAGGCCTGTGGCTAGAAAAATCCCCGGGTCACCGCCGGCGGAAGGAGACTGGGCTGACCTTTCACCTGTTTCGCTCGAGACACGGTAAACCATTTTCACAGTGCATCCTGTTGACACCAGAGGAAAGAACTCGCGACTGTTCAACGAATCTTACTAGGCAAGGGAGAGAATCGAACGGGCGGCGCCATCATCAGAAGTCGGTCAAAATAATTAAGTGCACAATGAGCACGAGACTCGGAGACAGGAAAATAACTGTGATTAAGTGGCACAGGAGGTGAAAGGTCGCCACAGCGAGGCTGTGCTGGTGTTTGCAATTGTCTAATGCATGATAATGTTAGGGAAAAGAAAAAAAAGAGTAGTCACACGTTCGCTAATATGTACGGTTAAGAATGTCCTTTAACCTTTCCCCCCAGCCGCCTCCCCTTTCTCTCCTAGACGTGAAAAATGAAACAAAGGGGAATCAGACGGCAACACATTTGATCAGATAAAAATGAGCTCAGCGTGGACAAGATGTTATCTCGAGAATAGGAGGGACAATGAGGGAGAAGGTGTGGCTGGTGTGTGTGTGACAGTCTGTGTGTGCGTTTGTGTGTTTGAGTGCGTGCATGTGTGTGTGTTCGAGTGCGTGCATGTGTGTGTGTGTGCTTCACGCAAGTCATCAGAGTAGACACTGAGATGCTTCAAGTCTCCAGTCCTGTAGCCCAGGACACATGATGGAGGGTCAGGCCAGGTCCTTATTCTCTCGTGACTCCCTCGAGATTAGGTGGGTCACGGGATAAGACATAGTAAAATATTACACTTCCTTCAGAATAAAGCCTTCAAAACTCATACCTTCACATATGTCTGTGCTTCTTGAAGTCCCTATTCCTCTCTGTGGGTTTGTGTGTGCGTCCGTGTCTCTCTCACTGTATGTTTTTTATTCTTTCTTCTTCTGTCCCCTGTTTGAGATTCTCGCCTTTTACTCCGTCATTTCCCAGGCTATGCAGCGACCACTTGGGCATGATTTTAAAAAATGTCTTTTCTTTATTTTTCTTTCATCCATGTAGAGTTCCCACGCCAGCGTTCCTAAACTCGTGTCTATGGTGTGTCGACATTCGTGTTTTGATTACAACACCAAGGCCGCTGGGCAATCATCGCAAGGACCCAAACAGCCTGACCGAAGTGCAACAGGCACATCCATGTCTTTTAAGAAGAAGAAGGAAAAAAAAAACACAAAACAACTACCCGAACTCAATCGACTTTGGAACAGTATATTCACAGCTCAGAATTAAATTAATAATGAACGCATTTTCCCGTTCTACGAATTCTTCTCCTCGTAACTTTTTTTGGTAATGAAGTTGGACTCCCTTTCTTTACAATACCCCTCCCCTTCTTTTCAAAATTTCTCCTTCCTTCATCGCAGGAAACCTTTCTTGTTCGTCTCTTCCCTTCACTAATCACCTTTATGCTTTATATGTTTATCCCCAGATGTCTATGAATTACTCTGCCCGAGACACGGATCATATTCGTCGGTGTTCACTCAAATTTTACTGGAATCTCTGTCAGGGTCTGCTGGCGTTGGGTCTGTGTTCGGGTCCTCTCTCCCACGACCTTTTCCTTGTCCTTTTATCCATTCACCCTCTGAACTCTTATTTCAGACTGGTTCTACTGCTGTTGTGTTGCACATTTTTCACGCTTCAGAAGGTTCGACTGTATCACTGTTAGACTGCATACAGGAGTAATCAAACTATTGATGGAAAATAAATCCAAATAAAAAATAAATATTAATTTACTTGAAACCTGATTGAGTACTTTCTGTCTATACGCGTTTACAGGTAAGTAAATCAAATTGTTCCAGATCCACCAGAGAAAATAAATCATGCCGTATGTCAATCTCTTCCTTATAAAAAATGTTATTAGACTAGATTTTCTATTTACATTTTCTTTATTATCTTGAGCTGTGGTCAGCAGGTCCTGCATGGTTATGGTCAGTAAATTCTTTGTACTTAGCACCAACTTAGGACACTGTTAGACAAAAGTCTGCATTTATATGTTTCTTTTTAAACCCTTCTGAATTTGAATGTTGTTTAAATATGTTCTGGTTGAATATGTTTAAACGCTATGTAGTCTTGTTTAATGTTCTTAGTGTCTTCTTTCTGAGCTTGTTTTGTTATTTTGTGTATGTTGTGATCTCGTGTGTTCTGTGTTTTTACTCTGAATGTTCTTGTACAGTGTGTGTAATGCTTTCTGTATGCCTATGTCTGAATGGTACATACCAACATTCGTATGCACAAAGACTCAGCAGGCCACTCATTTAATTACCTCCGCTCCTTCCCCACACGGCGACAGACGACAAACGACAACATGTTTAATTTGTAGACCGCTTTATTCCCACCTTTAAAAAAGTAATTCCAATGCTTAAGAAACCGGAGTCAAACAGTAAAGAGGTAACGCATTCCAGGACCCTAGGATAAAGAATGTAATACCGAGATGCAACCATTAAGGTGGTCGTCAAGCAATTTAATGCAAAAGTTGCATTCATCATTTATATATCGTCTTATTTTCTCAAATTATCTCAGCTGTTTAAATAGTTTGCAGAAAAGAACAATAATTTTACCTGTGTAGGTTTTTCTTTGCCACAATATCTATTTTGAGTAAAATCTATAAATAAATATAAATAATTTTTTTAAAAACTGGTACGTACAATGTCACTACAGCAACATAACCACACTGGTCTTCTACGGTCAAAGGGAAGCTACACCCTTACAAGGTTGTAAACGACAAGGAAGCAGCAGTAGACTCCCTTGGTTGTCTCATTTACACACACACACATATAGATTACCAATTAACAGATGTATTCATTCATTCACTTTAAACAATATTTTATTCTTCCTAGTCGTCAGCAGTTGTATGTGTCTTACAAAGAATGCCTCAATTACAGTTCTTTGTATTTGAAATGTACTTTCTCTGTTGACAATTCTCATCTGTGCATCCTGAGTTCAGATCTCGTCTAGTGCAAGCTTTCTTTTTCTGCTTGTGGATCTGTTTACAGGGCCAGGAGCTTCGCGGTAATGTAGCCTTAGTTGCTGGTTCGGCTTCTAACATAAATTTCTCTCCCTCATCCCCCGAGAGCCAGAACGGGCCTCAGTGTAGAAACCTCTCCAGGCCCTTTAAGTTAATTATTGCAATCGTAAATTATTCAATTCCATTGTCACTGCCTACGTTTCATTTAGTAACATCATATATACAGCTGAAAGTATTTAAATTTTAAAAAATGTGATTTTTCATACAGATGAAGTGCTTTGTCAGAAATATATATTGTGAGGAAATCCTTTCTCAAGTAGTAAAAAAATGCATAATTTTGTTTCTGTGTACCATTAGTTTCGCTAAAATATCCTAAAAATTTCTATTTTCTAACATCATATTGTTAGAAAATTATCTGTCTTTGATCTGCTCATATGTTAAAATTAATACCATTACTAGTTTAGTGAAGTTTCTTAAATTATGTCTTCTGAAAATGACAACAGACTGGGGTAAGGTCCGTGGAATTTGTTTCGTTTAAGCCCCTCGTATACTACTGTCTGTGGAGACATTTGGTTAGTCAACATTCCCTCATTCATAGCTATAGGTCAACTCAATTTGTATGTGTATGAATCAGTGTCTGTGTAAGCGTGTATTTTAAAGCTTGAAATTTGCCTCCACATCTGACCAGGTTCTTTGTCCATTTTGTTCTCATATTCCCTCTGGTTTCCCGTTCTTCTGTCTGTCTCTCTCTCTCATACAATGCGTCGACACACACCTCCCCTTTATAGTAGTCACGATCTGGAAGCAACAAAAATATAAATTAGGGTTTGACCAGGTTGAATCTTCTCCAGTAAGAAGTTTTAGGACAGTGTCACGAGCGAGCATGTCACCAGAGATTAGGTGACGTTGGCCGCACGCGCTGTAACCTGGAGGTCGCTGCCGCACGGCCTGGTGTAGCCTGCTGTGCGTCTGCTGTGCGTCAGCTGTGCGTCTGCCTGTCAGCCAGCGAGTCGCACCCAGCCACAGCACCGCCGCGTCCAACAAGCTGTCGCGGTCGTCTGGTGCTGCAGGAGAGTTCGCACAAGGGAAGTACGTCACGGTCAAGCCAACAGAGTGACTGTCCGTTCTGTAAGAAAGTGAATTTCGTTTATACGTCCTGCCTTCCTTCCTTCCACGAAAGTGATTTTGGAAACAGACTGTCTGAGAGTGAGGTCAACACGCCCCCTGCAGGTAAGCATCATCATCAGCAGTTTCTTTCCTTCCTCCCTTGTCAACCACACACAGACTCCCAGTTCCACTTTCCTGTGACAAACGCCTCGACACAATCAAAGACGCCGAACCTTTTACAGGCGCGGTATTCAGGCCACCAGTTCAGCTTTGATGGGTTTCTGTCCTGGTTGCCTTGGTTACGAAAGATAGGGCAAAAGTGCCGTTCTAG
Organism: Pomacea canaliculata; assembly: GCF_003073045.1. Taxonomy (NCBI): domain Eukaryota; kingdom Metazoa; phylum Mollusca; class Gastropoda; order Architaenioglossa; family Ampullariidae; genus Pomacea; species Pomacea canaliculata. Next base: position 7,229,830 of record NC_037593.1, read on the forward strand.
TGTCTCTGGTGACACCTGTCATTGTTATCAGCCAGGGATAAGGAATGGATTTGTTTCGTGACTTGGAAGAGTTGAAGTGCGATACTGAATACATGTACCCAAAGCTGACGAACGTGCGCGAGAGAGAATGAATAAGATGAGGATGAGTGAAAACAGACTCGCGAAAATGATTACACAAGAAATGTCTCATGGTTTCTCTGATTCCCATCCGTTGCATGGGATTCTTTTAGCAAAAATGGTGTGAGACTAAACGCAACATCTGCTAGTGGAGAATTCGTCAAACTGAACACAACATCTACTTTAGCTTGTAAGTACCATTCTCACACTGCTTGTGGACTGTCTGGAGTCTCAATTAAGAAGTAAAGGTAAAGATTTCCGTTAGTTTTACCTCCAAGGCATCTTTGCTGCTGCTACATAACTACGACCCAAAAGTAAAGCCATACCCGCGAGGTCTGGACATCGCTTCGTAAATATGTCAACAAGAAGCTTGCCCTTGATGTCCCAGTTTTTTCTCCCGGGGAGATGGTTTACCAAAGGTTCATGACTATGGCCCCAGGAAGCAGAATTCGCGAATTGTTTAAACAATGACTCCATAAAACAATGTGTTGTTGTTGTACATGGACACCAGGGTGGGGGAGAGACTGCATGGTTTGCCTACATTAAAGAAGCATATTTTACACAAATCAAACATTTCTTGCACAATGTATGGACCCCTCTACAGGATCAACCAATCTTTGTTTTGTCAAGACGAGGAAGTAGGCTGATCTCACGTGAAGCCCCTGGGTAGCGATTCTTGTTTGATTAAACAGAATGGGGGGCAACTGTCGGAAACCGTGAGATGCATCGAGCTTTTCTGAACATGAAGACTTGGTCTGGCTATTTCTAAACCTGAAGGTACACGAAAGGCTTCATCAGTAAAGATTTTTTTTTTGGTCGTGTAATAGGTTTGTCCACTTGGATTGAGGAAAACAATCCAGGGAACTACATTGAACAATAGAATATGCCTGGAAGTTGCATTGCTTTATTTCTTCGTGTGTCTGTGCATTTTTCATCTGTCATTTTCTCGTTCACGCTCTCACTATCGTCCTGTGTCCGTTTGTCTATCTACTTCTCTCTCTATGGAAATATGAACCGTTGGATGAGGACGATAACAACATTTGTTGGGTGCTTCAGTTACAGCTCGCATTTCTCCATCCTAACCAGCATATCCGGCTCTCCTCTTTATGTAAAGCGGCTTAGTTCATATGAAAACCCGTAACATGCAACTCTTGTCACAGCTCTGTTTTAATTATTTATCCAGCATGTGACAGATTAATTTGTCATGTCTACTCTGGCCCAAAGCTCTGTAGGGGAATGACAATAGGTCGTGTTTAAAGACCTGATTGAGTAACCTATGAGTTGTCACGTGCAGGCAGACTGATAGTTATAATAGTGCCATCGTAAGCTTGTCACATCAAACGCAAAAATTAATATTTTGGGGAGAGAAAAGCTGGTTACTTTATCAAAATTTTACGTCCAGACATCACTAGAGGCCAGTCAGTAGGAGTTATCAATTCATGTCAACGAGAGGTTTCAATAATACCGAGCATAATTTCACGAGGGCGGGAAACAAACTGAAAACTGATGAACTAAAAGCTGTATTGTGTACTGAATTATTCGCTCTGACAAATACAATATAGTTTTATGAAACGAACCTCGTCCTCAAAGAAAAATTGCCCTCAGGTTGGTCTTTAAGAGAGCCTACAGTCGACAAACCGTTTTCTGAGGTAGTCGCTAGCGATGCTTGTGAATTTTTAAAGCTTCATTCGTTTCCATTTTCTATATTGTTCCTCAGTTGTCGGATCCTAACTGTATGTGCCGAACGTTTCCGACACGTGTACTTTGCCATATGGTGCAGTTCCTGGACATTTTGTCCTAACAGAGTGTCTGCGACTTTAACATTCGAGAGTCAGAATTCACCGACATATTCTCTGAATCACTTGCGAGGCTGAAGTCCTGACGATTCTTCGACAGTCAGAGAGCAGACGACAACCGTCTACAGTCGGCAAGTAATTCGTTAACGTCTGCTGCACTCCATCAACACCAGCCGCCTGTGGTTTCATGTTCGATCTTTGCTGTGCATTCCTTCTGGACTGGCACTCGGCACCGATCCTGCAATGCCACCTGTCGTGCATGAGGTGTGTGTGTGTGTGTGTTGACCTTTGTCCTTCTTAGTGCACAGGTCCTCAAGGTGTGTTTTTACTACCTTCATGCGCCTCATATCATTCAATTCGCTAAACAAACTGAAACCTATGAAAGGGAGAGAGCTTTCGTAATTTATTTTTCAGCATGAAAGATGAAAATACGGTCCCTAGACTTTTTTGTGTGTAAACACGTGAACCAAATGAAGTGCTTCCTGTCTGCTAATAAAAGAATAGACGTCTCCGGTCACAGTAATATGAAGCGATTGGAGTTTTTCCAGACCGGAAGTTGAATACCTCTACGCCATGAGTCGGGGATTGATTACAGCTGGGTGGGTGAGTACAGCGGGAGCTGAGTTACAAGGGTGTAAACAGGACTGGAAATAGAAGTAACAGTAGGCAATAACGAGCTCTATCAGATGGCTAGCATTAGCTAATATGAAGCAATGTTAGGTGACTTTATCCAATGTTGTCACACCACACGGTTTGACATGCGCGGACAGACAGCAGTCCATCTACACACGTCCATGCATAGACATTTCCCTTCATCCATCTTTAATCACTAAGAATAGAAATGTTCTTACCTTTCCTGAATTTCCGTAGATCGGCAAAGTCTTGCACGGAATGAGTCGGTATTCTGCCGACATAACTCCTCGCCGCGAGTTGACACGACTGCCTCCAGGTGGCGGTCCTGTACTTGTCCGCGACACACGGTGGTTGCAGTCGGCACAGGTACTCACAGCCCTCCCGCAAGTCTGTTCCCCCAGCATCCAGGTACTTCCGCAGCAAAAGTTAAGCAGCCTCCATTAAACTCCCACCCCGGGTAGACTTGACACACGATGAGCTGCACACGGCTCTCACGTGAGGCTCAGGAATCGTGCAAACCCTCAACTGTCAGCGTCTCACGTGCACAAAGGTCACTGAACACGTGTGCTGACACGATCCCCCCTCTGTACTGCAGATATTGTTATAGGAGCTAATATTCTGTAGAAGAGGGAATGATGGGGTAGATAGAGAGAGGATAGAACAAAAAAGCTCTGTAATATTTCAGGAAACAGTATTTTGCACTGTTTATAAAAAAATTCATCCCGTTAAACCTTTAAAAACCAAAAGACCTGACAGCTCTACGATGGCTTCGATTTCCAAACAACAACACTGGGAAAATAGGCATTGACTTCAGTTTCCATGACACAGTTCGACCTTTGCTGGAGAGCTTATTATTATTTCTTTTGTGTCTCGTCATAGCCATCACTCTCTCTTTCTATATATAGTGTTTCTTTGTCTATCCGTCTGTCTGCATGTCTGTCTGTGCAATAGTCTTTTAGCTGCTGATGGCCGTGAAGCACCAGCCTCCCTTTGTCCCTCACTTGCACGCATGCAGCTGCCCACGTCGGTCTAACGGCTTTGAAGCCTAGCAGACGACACCTGCTGGTCACTGCCCCAACCCCAGGTCAACGACGTTAGTCACGTGTTTGAGAAACGTGTAGGTGTTATCAATACGGTGTTGTTTCCTCCTCAGTCACATCAAGCAGTTGGGGGTAGTTAGGGGTAGAGTGGAGAAAGCGGGAGGATCCAAGCTCTTGTGTCCAGTGAAAGGTGAAAGGTGGGAAGGATGTAGAGGAGGACCCACAAACAAAGGGAGCTGATCCATATGGTCAGAAGGGTTCCGTGCAGAGGAAGAAGGGGATGGTTCGCTGCTGCTACAGGCTGGCGAACCGCTGGACTGTAGAGGACCACGTGGTCAAGGAGAGCGGGAGGAAACTGAGAAAGTGGGTGGGGAAGGGGTGGGAGACAGTGGAAGGGGAAATGATGCTGGATGCCATGTAAAGCCGACTGCCGTGAGGTCATTTCCGCTAGAGGTCGCCTCGGTTCGTTGGTGTTCTGCATGCCACATCCTCCTCCTCTTTCTCCTGCTCGCCATAATTGTCTTCCTCCTCCTCATCATCATCATCATCATTATCATCATCAGCATCCCTGTCAAGCAGACATGTCATCATGATATGTTTCAGAGAAAATCCAGCTTACAAGCTTCTCTGAGTTCTGGAAACAAGGACACGTCAGAACCTCCATCATCAACAACAACAACAGCAGCAACAGCAAAATTCAGCATCGACCACAACTCTTACAACCGAGAGATCTTTTTAAAGGAGAGGAAGGTCTGACCTGCGCCGCTGGTGAATGTCAGCCCCGCTTGGGGGAAGTGGCGAGGAAAGGAGGGGCGAGAATAGCGGATCGAAGCCCGACAAGCTTTCAAGGGGGAAAAAAATGACGTAGGAAGGAGTTAAGGCCCCTGGCAGGCCCTCGCGCGCGGAGTAAAGTACCATGGCAACGGCTGGGGTCAAGTCAACGAAGGTCACACAGCTGTCTTGTGCTTACAGAACGGACTTGAGACATCGGCCCATCACGTGATTCTTGGGAAACACAGCAATGTCGGAAATCTGACGACGACATTTCCGACACTAATCAGAGCAGTTGACAGCGACATTTCAAGAGTTAAACCTGAGCAACCTGACGGCTTGGGCCAACAGCCCTCCTTCACTACCAACAGCCCTCATCCACCACCAACAGCCCTCAACCACAAATACATACTATCACAGTTTGTCTACATCTCCGAATACCTAATAGGATCAGGTCGGAGGTCATTTTTGTGTCGGCACGTGATTTTGCCGGCACGTGGAGTGGAATCCATCGATCGCGCAGGTGCAGACCAAGCGGTGGAGAGCAGCTGTGGATGCTAACAAAATTTCCGCTTCATGTGGCGAAGTATTTGTTTTACTCACCGTCAGCTCACGTCAGACACGCGCCGTGGGTGTTATGGCGACAGCACACACTTAACAACCTGCCAGCAACAGCAAGCATCACATATCGACCCCCATTCTTCAGAATTTTTAACGAGTTTTTTTGTATTATTGGATCGTAATGGTAGGAACTGTTTACTCTCCGTAATTTACAGAGAATCGCAAACATCGGCGGTGCTGACGTTGTCCCAGCAGACATCATGGCCGGCGGAGGGACGTCAGATGCCGAGGGCGATATGCACCCTGACAGGGTTCCGAGATGAAGAACTCGTCAGCATGGCTGAAGCAGAAATCGTCATCCCGTGCTAAGACCCCACAAGGGCAGCACGTGCGGAAAGACAGTTTGACACGTCACATGTGACGTTTTTGACAGTACAGACTAGGCACTGAGTGTGATTGAAAGTGACTGCATGGTTACTGAGGCCTCATCGCTAAGCAAAAACAGATCTTCTGCTGACTGCTGACAGAAGTGCCTCAATATGACAGTGACGTCACGGGGGACGGTTGTCGCCCACTGTAGACAGTCTTTAACAGGAGGGTTACATCTGTCACTATGGTCGTAGGTAAGGGAGAAACACTTTCATGGGAATTGAAGTAATTGTTATAGACAACCTTTTTGGGGATTTTCATTGTGCCAGTGACATCGATGGTGATGTTCTCCTTATAAAGGGACAACACTCTAGCAGAATTAAACGAGTCAGTGTGCTAGTGACGTATGAGATGACTTTCTCGTTCACTGCGGATAGACTCTAAACGAAAGCGTTAGCAGTTGGTTTGTGACAGTGACATCACAATCCCCACCTCCTCTCTCTCTGCACGGACATCGTTCTAGCGGAGGTTTTTTTTCTAAGGAAGTGACATCATTACAGAAGACTTTGTGAAGCTCAGGAGGGGTCAATACAACGTACGTAACATTCCAACGTCCCGGTCAGATGTAAACAGCTCTCACGAAAGCTTTGAAGCCTCCCAGCATGACAGCGCCGAGTCACGTGACTTTCATCTCGACCGAGTCAAGCTCTTCATCAGGACCTTCAACTGCTTGGGACAGTGCCTCCCTTAGGTCAGAGGTCGACTTCTGGACCGCCAGCCGCTCGACCAGCGCGTCGTCGCTCAACCGGACGTTGGACGCAGATACGTGGCGCTACCCGCCGGAAGTGAGGGTCGCCACCACAGTGGCGGTGTCCTGCGTGTGCGGGGTGGCCGTGCTGCTCAACATCCTCCTGGCTCTCACCATCCAGTTCTCGCCGAGCCTCAAGACTCCGCCCAACTCTCATCTCCTCAACATCTGCTGCAACAACTTCGCGCTGTCGCTGCACATGCTGATGGCGCTGCCCTCCCTGCATCTGAACGGAAGTCACGTGCAGCACAAGGGGAGCGAGATTCTGTCGGGGCTGCAGCTCTTTCTGCTCATGCATTGTTTATTCCAGGCAAGTCGCATGTTTATTGAAGTCAGCTACATTGTTTGTTTGAGATACGTGTCATGTTTATTTAATGTTGGGGAAGATGGGAAGATATTTATATATTTATATATCTCCATTAATTTCTTCTTTCACTTTGTTTTCCAGTACTGGTGTGCCTTTGCGTCGATCGGTTATTATCGCTTCAAAACCATCCGTAAGCCTTCTTTATCGCTAAGGGTGAGGAAACTCCTCGTATCACGCTCCATCACAATAACCTGGGTGATCTCCCTTCTAGTGGCCATAACCTTCAGTCTCACCACATCCGTCTACAGCGCTTATCTCCCTTTCACGCTTGATCCCTTTCGCGCGGCTTACTTGCTGAAGCCACCTCCGACAGCGGACGCAGCGCCCTCTAGGACTGGGGAGGAGAGTCTTTACAAGGACCGTTATGAGCAGGTCAGTGAACTGACGTTTGAAATTCTGTCTCCATGGCGACAGCTCTGAGAAACATCTCTGAGAATGTTTTTAGTCTCGCTAGAATGATTTCAAGATGTTGGATGATGATGGTGGTGATGATGATAGTTGAGGTGATGGTGGTGATGAATATGATGAATTGAAGATGACGAAGACGACGACGACTATTGCAATATGCATCACTGTGACATGTCGTAAGATAATAACTGTGTCACAAATGAAGGAAGCAACTGCTACTTTAGACCCGTTGTCATGCCAGCAGGATGTCATAGTAACCATGCAAAGTCAGCATTTGCCAAGCTAGCTGTGGCATTGGTTGTCATAGTAACAGTGTCACTGCAAAAGGTCATAGTGCTGTGTCGTTGTAACAGGTCGTGGTGATGTCGTTGGTCCTGGGCGGCCTGATCGTGGGGCTAGTGATCATCGTCAAGTCCTACTACAACATCTGTCGCACTCTCAATCTGTCAGGCTCCGTGGGCAAGAACCGGGTGTCCCCGTGGCCAGCTTACTCCTCCAGTTCACCCGTCACTTCGTCGGAGCAGCGGACGGGCGGCTTTGAACTGACCCCTCCTACTGTCCCCGGGGGGCGAGCATACAGGTGGGCAAAAGATGAGTAATGAGTTGATGCAGGTGAACAATACATGATGCTGGAATGACTATGATCACAGTGCAATGACAGGTGACTGGACTACTGGGCGTGTAGAGGAGACCGCCATGTTTGTTTATTGCACACACGTGTTATTCCTGGTATTATAATGTTATATTAATATTTGTTAAGACCCAATGCTGGAGGCCTGCCATTCTGTGTCTCGGGGTCGCCGACATCGGAGGAGAGCCAGTGGATCGTCCACTACCAGAAGTGCGACCACTGCGTCTTCATCGAGGACATCCTCACCTTGGACAAAGCGCACAACGGCAAGGTGTGCAGCACGCGCACAGGAACGACTACTTCTACACATGAACAGCATACAATCCACCTACACACACTCTATCTTTCCCACCCTAGTGTTTGAAGCAGTGACATCAAACCCCGAAGCTGGGTATATACCCTGTTTCAATCCTCTACATGACGAAGGTGTGGAGCAAACCTGAATCCGCAAAGGGTTGAGAGATGAGGGATGAGGGTCGTTGATAAAAGTTTTTCCTTTTTTTTTTTTTGCATGATTATCTTAAATTAAGCTTGTGTTTGTTCATTCCTATCGGGTATTATTTACACGCTGGTTTTCCTTTACACGGAAGGAAAATGTACTTCTGTCAGCAATTACCAGCGAGAAAATGTCTCTCCTGTCCCAGAACTCGAACTCCGACTCACACAAACGCTGTCTGTACGCTGGACAGCGCCCCCTGACGGCCACCTTCAGCAACGGCAGCACGGCGTCCGTCGGCAAGACGAGTGCCACCAGCAACACCAGCAACACCAGCGGCATCAGGTACCCGGACTTCTCCGACATTTCTTTGGGTGCCGACATCGTGCGTCTGCAAAGCCTGCGATGTCGGTGAGTTGACATCCATCAGGGTCCTACTCGTGGAACATGTTTACCCACCCTGTTACCCTTTACTCATGGAACCTGTTTACCCTCCCTGTTACCCGTATCCTGTAAATGGCATGGTCTGTAGCGATGTGTGATAGTAAGGGTGTGATGGGAAACTATTCCGGGTGGTTTTGTGACAGGACGGCTCTCAGCAAGCAGACTGTCCGGAGGGAGCGAGGGAGCCTCAACAGCGCCTCCAAGAACAGCCTGGCCATGCTGGTGGCCTTCCTCTTGTGTTCTCTGCCGCTCATCGTCTGCCAGGTGACACAACTCCTATCATCACTTCCTGTTTTCCCAAACACAGTCACACTCTAGCACCCTGGGTATATATTGGCTTATATTAGACCGACACTGGGCCAAGATCCTGTGCTTTATGAGTCTTTGGTTCGAGAATATTTATTGACCAATAACCAAAGGAACTTGGATGTTCTGAATGAAAAATCGCTGTCAACAAACATTGTTTTTATTTACAGGTGCCGGGTATCCTGTCGGATGTAGCTCCAGAGCGACGGATAGTTGTCCTGCTCGTCTGTCGGGTATTGTTTTTCCTGAACGCACCCGTGTACCCGATGTGGTACCTGCTCTTCAGTCACAGAGTCAAAAAGTGTCTAACTCGCATGTGCGAAGCCTTGCTGATCAGACTACACTTCCGGCAGTGATCTCCCCTCATAGCGAGTAGCATCGCAAGTGTTCATACCAAGGGAGAAGACTCCGTCTGGATGTTGGACCTGACTTCAAGTTTATTTATTTCAGAAAACAGAGATTTCAAGTGTGTGAACTATTATTATTATCTTGTTGACAAAGTTTATGCCCCAATGATGTCAACTCAGCTTCAGGGGTGAGTAGTCAGCAGTCGGACTTCTGTGTGCTCAACAGAAAACAAGATGGCTGCCAGATGTTCTCCCATGTGTTCTACAAGTCTCCTGATGTCAGAATGTGCCTGTGGTCAGTGACAGCCTCGCTCCCAGATCTCAGCAAAGCATTAACTCATTGATATACATTAAAGTCGGCAGTTGTTGATATTCTTTGAAGATTTTATTGTGATTTTATTTACAGAGAATCTGATGTTGACATTGTAAACTATTCACTGGGTGGAATAGAAATATTTTTCTATGGTCAACAGAAACCCAGGTTTTGAATATTATCTAAACTTTTTGTCTGCTCATGCTAAATGAACTCACATTATCTACACATGGCTTTAAAATGTTCAACTGTTTGTGTGCTGAGATAAAAACATTCAATAATTTTTCTGTTCTCCTTGTGTTCACTTATCATTTTAAGACATTGTTTACCATAAATAATTTCAGCCAGCCTTTATTTCTTCTAAGCATTAATATTTTGGAGTATGGGGTAACTCAAAAAATTATTCCAGTTCTTACTCCATACCTAAAGGTACCCATGGTAGGGTCATTTGTTTGTAAATGACAGCTTTAAATAATTATTTTATTTGTTATACTTGGTCTTTAATATATACTTCAGTCTAAAAGTTTACACGTGGTATTGTTTGGTGTTTTACTTTGTTATTGCATCTTATTATTTATTTCAAGAGTAAATTTTTCGAATTTGAAATGATTACAAATTGTGATTCTGTCATAAAAATTATACTGTGTGTGTAATGTAGTGAATGAGTGTGGTCTCGTGGGGTGGATTTTTGTGTCCTCTGTGAAACCAAAGTTACCAAGAATAAACTACAATAAACTCCTACATTTCAAGACCATTACACCAAACGATTTCCATTCTTTAGTGAAGAAACAGTCTTCTACAAAGAGTTCATAGCAATCTATTTTTTTCATTTCCTGTCATCGCAAAAATATAAAAAAATAAACTGGAGAGACTAAGCTGGATGGGTAGGACAAACACATTTTTATCCAACTTTGGAAATAAAGATTGACCAGAGTTCACTTCCTGCATCACGCAAAATAAAATAAAAAATAAATCCAAAATGTTAAGTGATTTAATGGACAGGAAATAGAGGATGCTTAGATTTTTCAAGTATTTTTAAACACATTGACTGTGACTGTCACGTGATCAGTGAGTTGGCCAAATAGAGACGAGTTCGCACTCTTGTCCTCTCGTCTGCCAGAATCGTTCCAATGTTCAAGATGTTCATCAGAACACATTACCAGACCTTTGACCTGTGTTCTGAATTCTCATCGCGAGTCGCCCCTGCCACCAGACGAGTGTCACTGATGAGCATTGAAGTACTCCACCTTGGCGGCGGACATCAGGAAGTACCCGGCGTTGTCCACGGAGCGGGCGGCGTGCTCGGCGGGTGGGAGAGTCCGCAGGGTGGGGAGGCTGCAGTTGCGGCTCAGGCGCTCCTCCGGTAGCGGACCGAGGCGGGAGTCCCCCCGAGAGCTGCCTGCAGGAGACGGCTCGAAGCCTTCGTCGTCCAAGTCGTCGGAATCGAGGGTCAGGGTCGACGAGGTGGAGCCCAGAGGTCGCACGGCGGACTCGCTGGCGGCGCGGTTCCTGCTCCGCAACTTCCGGCTGCTGATGTTGTTATTGTTGTTATTGTTGTTGTTGATTCCGCAGCCGCCGCAGGATACCTTTGGCACTGATGTCTGCGCTCGCATGACCCAGGATGCATCGCTGTTGTTGCGCTGCACTTGGCGCCTCGGGGAAGGAACCTCGGGCTCTGGTGGCGGGGCTGGCTCGCTGGGATCCAACCTGTATCAGGGGTCAAAGGTCAAATTTTGTGTGTGTGTTTTAAGTGGTAGTATCCTGCTGAATGTTCGTATCCTTAGGTCGCTAGAAAAATTTCACAAGTTTGCCAGACTTGCTAATTTTTACTCTTTGATGAAGGCCAACCATTTTCTTTATGGAATACACATCAAAAATTATCTAGAGATGCTTCTCAGGTATTTCCTGGTCATATTGGAAAGCAGCCTCCATGGACGAGAATTAAAGAAACTCGACATGTTTAAAGGTCGACAAGAGGGGAGCTAAGGATGGAAAATGCAGGGTAGATAACTCAGAATACCTAGTTGTTTCATTGGCCTCGGGGCTGAGGTCTTGCACCGCTTGACACCCGGCAGGAAGGTGTGGGCGCAGTTCACGGATGCTGAAGGTGTAGGAGGTCTTCAGCCTCTGATTGTGGCGCCGCAACAGGCAAACCCACGCCACCATGGCGATGTTGATCAGGACGAGCACGACGAGGAAGATTAGAAACAGGAGACATGTTTCTTGCTGGCCACCCTCTGAGGAAACGAACCGCGAGAGAAAAGATGTTGCAGTCACTTTTTTCTGGTTCAGTTATGAGATGACTAATAGCAGCACTGCAGAACTCAAACACACAGATAGTGATCACAGTGACGTCACGTTTGTACACAGAAACACCTGATTAGCTTAAATAAGAAAAAAGTCACGAAAATTACATTTGCACGGTAAAGCCGTAAATTAAAAAAAATTCACAAAAGATGGCTAAACGAAGAACAGACTAGAGAACCTTCGTTTACGAAGATGTCTATTGGGAGAAATGAATTGACACAGGTATAGACGAATATTTCAGAATAGAGATAAAGGGCAAAACGAAAAGCACAGACCAGCAAGAGACACCACAAGTGGATGTAGATTCAAAATAGATAGACAAAATGAGAGCAAGCAGCTCCCTCAAGTCAGTTAAACTTAAAAAAAGAAGGAAACACGGAAGAAAATATTTGATGTTGCAAACGATAGGTAAAATTGATACATTTCTTCGTCGTTCGAATTATGTTTAATTGTAAAGGATGAACTATTTTATAAAATTCAGTTTTTGTTCCCGTGAGCATAATTCAGACATATTTGATAACATTCTAATGTCTTGAATTATTAATTATAGGAACTTAATTTTTTTTTTCAAACGTAATGTTGACAAATACATTTGTTGATCTGTAGAATGGTAACAAAAACAAAGCAAATTTAAAACAGACATGTAGACACAAAGATCTTATAAAATAAGACACACATATGAACGATTGACACCCAAACAAACAATCGTCTGATGCACACACTCACCGGAAGTGTTGTGTTTCTTGTATGCGTCTATCCGCATATCATCTATCTTTCTTTCGAGTTCTCCTGCACAAAGATGTCAGCATCAATAAGTTGTTTAGTTGTTACACAATAAAACTCACTCACACACATGCAAACACACACCCACACACAAACACAAACGCAAGACGCAGACACTCTCCCACTCTCGGACAAAGAGAGAACCCCGGTCACGTGATTACAAGTGCACGTGCAGTAACATCCATGCACACAGAAGACATTTGTTTATATTTATCACGTGACATTCTACCTTCATTATCTGCGTACACCACTTTAATCTTGAAGCCTCTGTCCGTTTGTCTGCTGCCACCAGCGTACAACTCGATTCTGAAGCTCGGGTGGTGTACCCGATAAAAGTAGTCTTTGACTGGTTTATTGGAACAGCTGAATGTCATCGCTCTGTCAAACAAACAACGGAAATGGTGGTCACGAGCATTGTGTCCTTCACACAATTCTTTTGTTTAATAATATGTTTTAATTACAATTACAGGTTACAAACTTTCACATTTGTGTCGAGCTCAGTATTGATATTCATTGTTCAAATTAGACAGAAATTATTCTCTCAACATCCGCCGAAATCAACTTTTCAAATATCCACTAGCAAAGTATGTAAGTATATTTTTACAACCCATAAGAATTCTACCTGTCCATGTACTTTAGTGACTGCATTTTAACCGTTTCTTTTTTCTGTGCGCATCTTGGTGTTTCTCTCGACAGAAGTGGTTTATATACGAAGATACGGGACATTTCAAATCTTTCATAAAGTTCTCCCATGCATTTGAGAAACATCTTTCTACATTAGTACTTCTTTAAAATAAAATTTTATTTAAATTACAACATTACTCAGAAATAATAAAATACTGTGTAATTGTCGATAAAATACATTTTTTTCTTCTTCCTTTGTTTTAATAATCCAGCAGCCACTAATTCTTTTTGCAACCAATTTTCTTGTCATTTTATAATTTAAAAATTCGCTACCCAACCAAAAGAGTGTAAGTCTAACAGAGTAGGTGACCCTAGATGACCAGCTGCAAGGAGTTTGAGAAAGCTTTCTGGTGGAGTTGATATTTCCACTGGTAGTGTAGACATGATCATCAGCGCTATACTCTTTACATTCCTCCCCCAGTGTACATCTTCTAGTCCCTCCCTCCTGTCCCCAAACAAAGAGGAAGGACCCAGACTTACATCTGACCAATCTGACCGAATGAACCCGTTGAGCCACCCACATCTGACTGGTGAGTGAGGCGGACAGACATGACATACAGCAAACACATGCTTACATCTGACTAACGAACATCCTGTCTCCTTGACCTGCTGTCCTCTCGCACGCGACTCGGAAATCCATGAAGAGGACAGCCCAGGAGCCGCTGGTGACGTTCCACCTCCAGGTGGCGTTCTCGTTCGGATAAGGATCCGGGTACAATTCTGACGTCAGCTCGTAGTCACGCTTTGACGCGTGCAGCTTCTCGATTTGGAAATCAGCTCCAAGGGCTGAAGTGACACGATCACATGACAGTAGTGAAAATCGTACCACGACCACGATAACAGTAATCATCATCATCATCATCATCATCATTATCCCTGTTCTCTTTTTGTCGGGCAGACCCAGGTATAGGACCATGATATATAACTGCACAAACAATGCTGCTTAACTTGCAGATAAAAACATGAGAGGGAGAGAGAGTACGAACTTTTGAGACACGCTTGGAGAACTCGTAATTAAGAACAACAACCAAAAAAAAGCAACAACAAGAAGAAGAAAAACAAGAAGAAAAACAACAAAGAAAACAACAATAAAATCAACAACAAAAACAATAATAAAACCACAACAAAAACTACAATAATAAAAAACCAACAAAAACAACAATAATAAAAACAATAAGAAAGACAACAACAAAAACAACAATAAAAAACAACAAAAACAACAATAATAAAAACAACAACCCTAAATAGCTCGACTAAATAACTCTTACCTACTGCCGTCCAGTACATGAAGATGCAGACAAGACATCGCGTTCTAGAAAATTCGTCATGGACCATCTCAAAATCTTTCAATGTCTCTTGTCTCCTACCTTCTGCTCTTCTCTTCTCCTGTATTTCAACAAGTCAAAATATAATTTCCAAGAAATGCCAGGATCTTAACCCTGACTGTGTGGTTTTCCTCCTTAATTTTACTGCCAGGCCAGATTGTCTTCTTTCCTTCTTGTTGGATCTGATTTCAAACGCACGAAATGTCAGAATCCACACAACCGCTGACAAAACGCAGATTCTAACGTATCGAATGTTCGAGCAAATCTCTTGATAATGTTCTTCCTGATTAAAATAATCCGAGTTCGTCCTAATGCGTGTTAAATTGTTGCCTTCATTAACTCGAGACTGTTTACTGCCTTCTTCCCTGTTTGTTGTTTGCATGCTGACTCACACCTTCTCTGGAACACCACAACATCGTGTAGAGGAGCGAGCCTAGAGGTACGTGGGTCAAGCTCTCAACCAATCGGAAACTCAGACAGACCAGTGACCTTTGTCCCGAGGTTAATTTCTCTCGGTATTTCTCATTCGCTCGTCCCTTCCACCAACACCTACCCCACTCCGCCGCACTTCTTTCTCAGGTCTTCATGTGTCTCAGGGCAACAGGGTTCCGACCCCTATCCATACAACCTCCCCCACCAGCCTCACTACGACACTTAACAATGACTTTAGTCATGTCCCATGTCGGTCGCTGCTCGTCATTCGCGCATTTGTATCGCGCACCGGAAGTCAGTCATAAGAAACGGGATGTGTTGACTCACCAACAGGATTTCGACTGTACCGCGTCTCTAAGCATTTAATCCAAAGGTTAGTCCTTTCAACCACCACCACAACCACCACCAGCAGCAGCACCACCACCACCACCACCACCACCACCACCAGAGGCGCCAACAGTTATGCCTGTAGTTTATATTTAATTTGTGGTGCTGTAGTAACTACAACAACAGTAGGGGTAGAAGTGGTTGTACTCCTGGTTGTGGCGGTGATCGTGGTGTAGTTACGGTAGAGGTAGAAACAGATGTTGTACAGGAAGAGGAAGAGAAACATTTCATTTTACACACATTAAGTAGCACTAGAAACACGACTGCTCGAGCTTTTCCTGTTTATTTCTGTAAACAACATTACGATATTGCACAACATGGATAACACATAGTAATATAGTATATGTACACATAGTGATACAGTATATGTACACAATACATAATAATACATTATATGTACATTATTCAATGAAATTTTTGTTCCAACAATAATAGTTTTAAGATTAAAAAGAGGATAGCACGCATCATCAAAGGACATAATGCGATGATGTTCATGAGTGTCCATATTAAAATAGTATTTTCTGTAGGGAATGAAAGAGCGAAAGAAAATGAAAAAGAAAATAATGATGATGATGATGATGATGATTCCAGCACACACTCACATACAAGCATCATACACATGTGTTTGTGCGAATGATTTCCTCCCTGACAATCAACCACAGCTGCCCGAACCATCTTCAGAACTTCTCTCTCACCCACACCGGCGCAGTCCGCGGCATTTTCTTCACGAGGTACGTCTTGAAGAACTCCTCCATCTTGTATGACGTCATCCCCAGCAGCTGCACGACGAGGGAGAAACTGAAGAGCGACGCGATGACGTAGCAGACTACGTCGTTGTCCACAAACACGTACACGGCCGTCAGCAGGACGTACCAAGCTGAGTTGAGGACGAAGACGACGGCAACACACAGGGTTCGAAGCCGGAACAGGTCCCTCCTCAGGTTCCGCTCCGTCTCCCCGCAGTTCACCTCGCATCCCAAAACCGTTTCTTTCAAACGGTTCCAGAAACGGTGTTCCTCCACTTGCTGTGGGTCGCCGGCGGACAGCGGTTGGAGGTCTCGAGTTTTGAAATGAAATTCGGTTGTCTCTGAAATAAAAAGTCAGTAGAGGAGGTAAGAGTAGGGAGTAGGTGAGACTGGGGAATCCCCCTCCCATGCTCTCTCCTTCATTCTCTGCAGAAAGGTTCATTTCCAAAGAGTACCCGAGTGAAATCTTACATTGTCGAAGTTTCTAGTCTAGGAATCAATCCCTGCTTTAGGATTTACTTTTAAAACTTATTTTTACTCACATATTTTTAACCGGTCATTTAATAATTGTTTGTTGTTTAGTCCTTTTATTTACTTTTTGGTCTCGATAATACATTTTACTATCACAAAATTAATATAAGTGTTTTAGTAGACACTAATGAACATTTACTATTAGTAATATTCCTTTCACAGGACCACTTGGGCAGATAACCCCCAAAGACTACCCAGACTTGCTGTGAATGTTTGTACAAAACTTATTTTGGGAGAAGTCAGCGACTAAAACCAAAGAAAATTAAAAAAAAGCAATAAACAAAAACAAAACAATCCTAAACTAAACAAACACGACTATAAATAGTCCAGACCTTTATCATCTGATTCATCCTGTTCCACCATAACCGACTGGCAGCAGGACTTGCTAGGTTCCTGGAAAATTGGAGTTTGAATAAATCAACTTTGAAAAAATAAATAAACATTTGGACAACAACTTTACAGTTTCACCTCTGCCTTAAAATTTGACTGTCTCTAAAAAAACGGTCAGATAAAGATTGTGAGCCGCAGAAATAAGTTTTTTTTCTCTCTCCACTTCTAAAGATTTGTATTCTTCCAGTAACTTAACGGTCTCAACATAAGTGGCTGTGAGGTCATAGGTAATGACTACAGACAGAGGTAGACACACGTGTAATGTCACTGAGGTTAGAATGCAGACAAGATGGATTTAATATATGTAAAGACTGTATAGTAAAGAGTAATCAAAAGACAGTTCCTTGCAAACAAATTTTCTTTGCTAACTAAGCTTCCTTAGATTGAACGATGAGTTGGATTTGAGGGTAAAAAGGAAGAAACAAACATTTTATAACGGTAATGTTGGGGAAACAAACTGATCACTAGCCCCTCCTCGCTTCATTTCATATATAATATAGGAAATATTCATTAGCTCCAGTCTGTCACTGAAGCTTCGCCAATCTCTTGCTTACTCTAGCGGCTTTGTTCCTGGTTCGCGTCGAGCTTTGACCCTCTCGTTATCATGACGTCATCCACCCTTCAGAGCCTCGTCCTGCTCACTTCCTGATCTCGTCCAGGACCCAGAGAGAGACAGAGATCGTGTGTCTGATCTGACATATTCGAGGTAGGGATCCTTCCGTTTTTATCTCGCCTACCGGAAGTGGGGGTCCATTCTGTGAAGGACCCGGTGGCAAGGGACAATCTACTGGCAAAGCTGTGTGAACCCTGGGATCAAGCTGTGCCCCACTTTGGCGCGTCTGCCGCCAGTTGGACGTTAATTAAATGTTGAATCAGAGAAGCTAAGGTTCATGGCTGAAGGATACGCCCTTAAATATTCGTCAGAGATAGGTCCTGATTGCCCTCCACCCCGCAACACCCACATCCCCACCCCGTTGCATATCTAAAAAGTCAAGGTGTCTAATCTGGATTATTTTTTCTTGTTGTTCTTCAAGCTTCTCCCCCAGACCCTCTACCCCCAAACACACCCCTCTCAACAGGTGTCATGGTGAGTTTCGATCTGGTGGCTTTAAGTCTTCAAGCTTTAAAATGGTTTAATTAACTAAATCGTCTCATTTAGCCGATAATTTCACTTTATATTTTTCTTGATCCTCCACTATCAGGTCTCACGCCCCTCTAATTACCCAGGTACCATCGTATCAAGTAAAGGTAAGAATTATAAACATGCCAGACACAGGGCTTGATTGTTTACCAACAATCGCAATCAACGAGGTTCAAGATCACCAGGAAACGCCAGTCACCTCGTCCTTCCGCTCAATTGAAAAGGTTTCTGAGAAACTACTCATAACGGTCCTTAACGGCAATCAAGACTTCTTTCAGTTTTCAATCACTGTTTCCCAAAACTTCACAAAACTTTCATAACAAAGAAGTTTATTATGTTGGGGGGAGGCTACTCTTGCCGACTGTCAGCCATAGTTCAGACAAAATAATGTTGAAGAGTGTGTGATGCTAAATGTCTTTGTCATTGTCACGTGCGGCGAGCGCTCTTACCCCTTCTCGTGTCCCCCACGAAGTGTCCACCATGTTGGCCACGGAGTAGATGGGGAGGGTGAGGAACATGGAGGGGAAGATGGCGGCGTACACCAGTCCGTACACCAGGGTGTGACCCTCGCTGGCGTGCAGCAGCGCCGCGTACATCGTGGCGATTATCAGCACCAGCACCAGAAAGTAGGGCTTGAACCTCACGCCCCCGCTCTCGGCCACATCTGCCATCAAAATGGTCGTGACACGTGACTACTTCTCCTTAATGATGATGATGACGAAGATGACGATGGGAATGATGATGATGATGATGATGATGATGAGGAGGAGGAGGAGGAGGAGGAGGATAAAGAAAAATGATGAGAATAATGCTAGACACACGACATTTCTAAATAAAATACACTAAAAACATCGCCTTTGAACTCCCTACTGGATCTCACCATTGGACTGTGGTACATCTAACTTGAAATAATGAATATGATTGATGATGGTGACGATAAAAGCTCGTGATCACGTGCAAGTCCATGTAAGACAGTTGATACTTACTTTAGAAAAAGCTGTTGTGTATATTTACAACACTAAAAAACAAAATATGTTGACATTAACACTTTATTTATATTTTATGTATTTCTGAGTTTCTAAACATCTTTATGTCGTGTATTGGCCTTCGCGTGTCGTCTGTTATTGTTTTGTTTGTTTGTTTACTTTTTGCCCTAATCGCAATGGGGAAAGCAAAGATATGGAAGAAATAACAGTATTATTCTCCTTTTTCTTATTATTTGTTTTTATTACCATTTATTACTTCATTGATGTTTTAGTGTGTCACAATGTGTGCATGTGTGTTTGTGTGTGTGTGCAAGCGCCTTTTCTTGGCAGATGAGAAGAATGACGTTTAGTCCGACATCTGCCAGTCTCCTGAGTCGGAAACAACAATCGCTGAGCCTCGAAAATCTTCTTATGCAAATACACAATCTACTTACTTATAGTTTATTACGATATATATATATAGCGTTCGAAACCGAAAGCTATTAAATCTCGGATGGACAAAGACACACAGATGGCTCTCTCTAACAAGCCCTGAACAAGGGTCATAGGTCAAGTGCTGAACATGATTCATTTGTTGCATAATCAGGCGCAGGGAGTAGGCTGACAAGCGTCAACATTTTTTTTTTTGGGGGGGGGGGAAATTTGAGAACGAGGGGTTAGCACTTCAAATTAAAAACCGTCTGGTTAAAAGTCTAGTGGATGGCATTGTTTATAATGAGTAGACCAATCAGTGCGAGATATTATTTCATTAAACAATACCCTGCTTTATTGTCCATGACACAGGTCTTGAGCCTTCACCGTGCATATAAAGGTCCACAACTCAGACGTCAGGGCTGTACATCTGTACACTACTGTTGTAAAGGCCTCAGCCAATGAGAGAGATATACAAACATGACGTCATGATTCAGATCCATTTTTTAGCATGACGATATTTGTATCCTAAGGATAACTAGGATATTCACCGACATTTTGGGGAAGTAGCGTCCTTGCGCTGCGCCTTACCATGCCATCTGACATATTGTACCCCAGTAGGCCTTTAAACATGTCTTCTCACCTGTTTGCAGCGTGTCGATGACGTATTGCACGAACCCCACGCTAACGGCTACCATGACAGCCGCCATCAGCAGCACGATGGCCTGCGTCACCAGTCGCTGCGTCTGACGTGGCTGAGTGACGCACATGGCAAAGTAGATCAGAATGACGCCGTAGGCCGCTGGCGCCGTGTACGTCACAGGCAGGTGGTACAGGACGTGAAAGCTGACGCACGTCACCACCAGGGTGGTGGACGGCGACAGCAGCACCCACACGAACATGTGCAGCAGCGACAGCACGAACATGGCGGAAAAGGCGGCGTTGCTCTTGACGAGTCCCCACAGCCCCTGCGGGACAAGGACGAACACTGTGTACACAGCTCCGTCTCTTAACATGGCGAACATGCACGAAGCTTTGACCAAGGTTTTTGGATGATTGCTTTGAAAGCATGTGGAAGACAAGGGAAGGAAGTATTTCAAAAGAGAAGTGGGGGATAGGTGAGTGGTCTACCTGAAAAATCAGCATCATATTGGAGAGCTCGGAAAGAACCCACCGCCGGCGTTGCCTCATGAACTCTCCGCACGTCTCTGGACAGTGAGTGGAGTTGCGGCACTTGTCTGCGTACTCCAGCTTCCACCCCTGCTGCATCAGCAACGTGCACAGCCACCTGTCCTCGCCTGTTGGAAAGGAAAATAATTAAGATAATTAAAATTGAATCCTCCAGAACTCGTTGACAATGTCTATTGCATGGATGTTGATGATCTTGTCGATGATGGACTTGGCACTACACACGAGGACGACCATGTTAAGAGATAAACTTTGAATCTGGATGGAGTGAAGGGATGTATTAGGGTCTGTCAGATTTTTTGATCGGTGTTAGTTCCTGCGTGGTTGGAACTCACCGTGATCCTTGACCAGCGTGTCATACGCCGATTGGCTGGGGCTGGAAAAGGTTGTCATGACGTCACGAAGAGCGGACCCACGGTAAAGGCTGAAACATCCGGGACAGCAGGTGACTGATCCAATCACGTTCTGGGAGGATTTGACCAGCCAGAAATCTGCAAGAGATTGGAATTACATGGACTAGTGAAACTGCAGAGGAGATGCGCAGGCACCCAAGGATCAGCTCTTTAAAGACCCACCTAAGCCAAATGAAACATTCCAGATAATAATAATAATAATAATAATAATAATAATAATAATAATAATAATAATAATAATAATAATAATAATAATTTGTAGAGAGCATTTCCAATATTGTGAACACGTGGTCCTTATCCTGGTTTTCCCACCTCCCTGTCCTCACTAGAATGAGACCAAAGGTCATATACAGTGTGCGCATGCGCTTACCTTTTGCATATTCAAACTTCTGGTACCACACGATGGGCTTCCAGCCTCCCACAGGCACCGTTCGGCCGCAAGCAGCACCGAGAGAACGGTCTGCGTTGCAGAGGTCCAGCAGGACCCGCACGCTGCTGCCGCTGAACTCAGTGTCGGCGTCAGTTGCCAGGATGTAGACGTCGTCATCCATCCCTCTGGTCCCGCTGTACCACGTGGACGACGGCTGCTCTCGGGCGTTGGTGTCTCTGCAAGTGACGGCAGCCACTTGTACCATTTTTTTTAAAATTTAGGTTACCTCCCTTTAACTCAGTAGTAGAGGGAGTAGTAGCGGGAGGGTCTACACTCACGATTACCTGTTGACTTCAGAGCACACAGGCAAACAAACAAACATGCCAATGTTTGTATACTCACTCGGTATCATCTCCAAACAGCGAATACATGGCAGCATCGGGACCACCCATTCCAGAAGTCAACAGACTTTGCAAAGGAACGCAGGACTGGTCGACCATCCCCGTTCCTCGTCCCTCCTTGCTGGCAAGGTTGACTGTTGAGAGTCCGCTGGAACCGTTCCGCCATTCCTCGACTGTTTGTTTCTTGAGGCGTGAACTGGCAGCGAGGGTGCCACGTAGGGTCATGACACTGGACTCGTCCTCCGCGTCGCTGCAGTTGCCGGAGGTGGTGCTCTCCATCGAGGACGCAGCGGCGGCGTAGATGTCGTTCCACGCGTCACTTCCGAAGGCGCTCTCGCTTCCAGATTCGTCTAGGTGGCGCTGGTCGAGAAGGGAGAGATGTTTGCAGTCGTTCTTGGGGCAAGCCTCGATATTGGAGAGACTGTTCTGTGGTTCGTTCAGAATTTTCCTCAAGGACTCGGTTGCGGCAGACGGCAACATCTGTTCGCTGCAGAACCACACACTTCCGGTCCCTTCTGGCTTTGCTGCCTCCCCGGACGAACCGCTGCC
This sequence comes from Pomacea canaliculata, assembly GCF_003073045.1. Classification (NCBI taxonomy): domain Eukaryota; kingdom Metazoa; phylum Mollusca; class Gastropoda; order Architaenioglossa; family Ampullariidae; genus Pomacea; species Pomacea canaliculata. The sequence continues at coordinate 7,252,221 of NC_037593.1, forward strand.
AGGCGTTATGTTCCACCCCCTGAAGTTATTCTGCTCTTTCGTGCATGAAAGTTCTGGTGGAGGTGAGAGGGTTTGTGTTGCGCACCTGGAGCGGTGGTCGAGAATGTACCTCATGTACATCACCTGACTCCATCGCTTCTTGATCTTGAACTTGCGACCGTCTTTGCAGTGCACGAACAGTTTCTTGCCTCCTATACAGCAGCAGGAGACCTGGAAAAAACCCACAGTGAGCTTGATTTAATGGTTATGTTCACTTGTTGTCATGGTGAATGGAGAAGCTGTGCTTTCCTCCGCCGCCATTACCTCTCCCCCCATCAATCACAGCTTTGTGGAAGCGGGTTTGTGTCAAATAAACCCACCAATGACCCCGACACCCCGTAGAACGTTCGAGTGACGTACCTGACAGCCGTATGGCGTTGCGTGACGTACAAGCGCCTGCGGTGTGACGTGCAGCACCTGTGTGATAAGCGTTAACAGCTGTCTGGCGTAGCCGTTGACGTCAGAGGTCTCCGTGATGCAGTTGTCCAGGAAGATGTGAGCTTCCAGTGCAGTGTCCTGCAGTTTGCTTGACATGAACGCTCGCTTCAAGCTGTTCAGGTATCTGTCCAGAAAAGAAAGGTCATGGGTCATGAATGTTGCTAATCAAATTAACGATAGATGTTGCAATTTAACGATATATGTGATGAAACCTTTCCTCTGTCGTTTTACATCCCAGATGACAGGTGATACATAAACGATCATATCACAGCATCATCATCAACTACAACTAACCTTCTCATTTCCACCTCAGTCTCTCTGTACATCGTGGTGCAGATAAAAACTCGCTTCGCTCCCTTTTTTCCAGAACATTCCACTATCGCATTCCCAGCACGGCTCGCGTCCTCGTCCTCGGCGTCCTCCGGCACTTGAGTGTTCAGCATGGCGAATTGCTCGAGGAAGAAGGGTCTCCAGGAAAAGGCGAAGAAGTTCTCGGCGAAAGGTCCGAAAAACTTGCGAGGCGTCTTGACCAGAGCAACGCCAGGAAGTGCAAAGGTCACCAGCCAGGCCAGAAGGACTACGCCGGAAGCGGTCCAGGAGAAGACGTCATCGCCAGACAGTTCCCAGAAGGCCTCGCTCTCCAGATCCCGCCACAGGAGCGTGGCGAAGGCCAGGGTTGCTGCTGGCGTTGCGAGGGCGGGCAAGCGAACGCCTGGGTTCGTGAGCGCCACCTGGTGGACAAACATGGGGCGTGATTCTGCATTTGTACGCGTACACGACAAAAGACAATACCTATTTGGCAGTCTGCCTCCGACCGTTTTTACAGCACCTAACAGTTTATGATGTAACAGTATGAGACCTAACACAGACTACAACAAAACATCATGGCCGACATTTTCTCTCATATCCTCTACTACAGGGAAGCGTGGTGTTTGGAGCCCAGGGGTTGGCAGGGAGGAAGAGTTTTACCTTGGAGGCTACACCGGCGATCATGACGGTGACCAGACCGAAGAGACACGTCACAAGCAGGGGCAGCCACACGCGGGAGTCAGTGACGTCATAGACCACGTGCGTCATGAACCTCACGATGTCACAGCGGAAAGCCTCCATCCTGAAGAACATGATAACGAACAGCGTGGCAGGGATGGTCACCACGCGAAAGGACGCGTAGACAAGGGACAGCATCGAATTTCTTGGGCCGAACTCTGAAATAAACAAAATAAATGAGATTAATTCCACAGCGAGAAATAAACAAGTCTGGATACTCAAACAGCGGCAAAGCTTCCCTGTGGTAAAGTAACATATATCAACATCTACAGTCTGTCGTAACTACAGACACAGTAATTCGTCATTAATATCCCGCATTTCGTCCCTGGGTTATGACTTGCCCTCGCTTCATGAATACGAGCTAAAGAGAAATAGAAAGAGAGAGAGAAAGTACTTTGCTGACCTTGCCCTTTGACCCTGGCCGTGATCACCGTGGTTTGCAGGTGCGGGCTCCAGGTAGCGGAGAGGACGAGGACGACGATGGGGAGGGCGAGGGTTCCCCACAGCCCCACGTTAAAGGAGGAGCACGAGTAGAGGATGGTGGCCACGCCTGCTGGCGTCCAGAACAGATAACTGCTCATCAGGATGCCCAGGCAGTTCACCAGCGATCGCCTCCCTTTGCTTTTCCCGGAGTCACCGCTGTCGCTTTTGCTCAAATCATCGGACGCTTGTTCCTGAAATTAATTCGACTTAGTTAATTAATGAAATTAATTCACAATATTATGTGTATACTGGAGGAAGTTTATAAAGAAAGTCTTGTGTTTGTTCGCTCCTTGTACATCATTTATCTCATTAAACTATTTTTAACGAATTAATTGATTTCAGGACTACAAACATCTAAAATTTATAAAAGTCGTAAAACCAAAATCATAAAAAGGTAAACACGTAATTTAACAATCTTTCTATTGTTTTTTTCCCCGTTTCTTTCTAGGTTTTTCTGTACTTAAAGCAAAACAATGACACAGATGTTTGTAGAGGATTTCAAACTACTTAAAGCCCTAGCTCTTGTCTACATTTGACGAAAATGCTTTGAATATAACGGAAGGATAATTCGTCTCTTTTTGTGAATATTTGAGTGCCATTAGCAAAATTTATTTCTTTTTTCGATTTTCTATTTTTCTTCTGTAAGGATAGTCTTTGTGTTTCATCTTATGATAATTGCTACAATATTTTACACAGGCAATACGTTTTGAGAAAAATATATATAAGCAAATAATCTTTAGTTGTTTGTTTTATTACTTTGTAGTTAGAATCCTCATTTCTTCTCGTTTGACGTCCAGAACCTTGCATTCTTCCTTCTATTGAAAGGTTGTCTCCCTTTAAATTTCTCGCTTCTACCTAATTACTTCCCTTTGGTCAACAAGCCGAAAAACCAACCTTTATTCTGTGACTTGTCTGGATGATGGCGTGGAGAGTGATTACTGTAGCTGGCAGCATCAGAAGCACAGGCTCTGGCAGCAAGTAGGATATCTCACTCGCAAACACAGCTATGGCCACACTCTCAGACACACTTGCCAGGATTCCCTGCATAACCACCAAACAAACTTATGCATGTTCTTATCATTTTCTCTGAACATCGCTCAAAACTGCAACTGTTTTATCATATCACTTTGAATGAGCAGCTAGCACTTGAAGTAGCGAGAGCAAAAGGTAGATTTTCGCTCGAGCACCGAAGGAATGTTCTTTGTTTAAACTTTCGAGAATGGAGAGATGAAAGAAGAGCAATGTAGTGAACATTACCAACAAAATAAATAACTTCTTTGGCAACGGCCGGCGGTCTCCGTAGATGAAGGGTGTGTTCCAGACGATGTGAACCACGTGAGTCAAAAGCGGCGCCTCCAGCAACACGGCGATGAACACGTACCTGGAGGGGGACGAGGAAAGCGCCAGGTAAAGAGTCAGGTAACCACAGAGGCATGAAGCCAGGTAGTGACGTCACAAACCCTAGAGTCAACAACGGCTCGTTGAGGTCACAACCTCAGGTCATGTTTGTGACCTGCCCTATGACACAGTCTGCTCCTCGGATGTTGTCGCCGACAAAGTTCGTGTCGCAACAATTAAAGTAATTAACATCAGGTTCAAAATGCGCGTAAGGGAGATAATTAAAATAGGGTGCTCGTTCTTTCAAAACAATGCTCACACGAATGTAAAGCATACAGGTGTTTACTAAACATTTATAATTAATATTCAAGTGTTGTAAAATTATTTGAGCACAGATTTCCTCTATACTAAATAGTTTTGGAAATAATGGATCTACTTAATCGACCCTGACATGTAAATATTGGATAGACATAAATTATGGTTTATGTTAACAAGGGAAGAGAATATGAAACGCAGCAAGAGAGAGAGAGAAAGGATTAACAGAGAAACAAAGACAGAAGGTTCACCATGTTGCCGGATGAATCTGTTCGTATTTATACAGCCGTAAAATCCACAGCAACGACACTTTGGTGGTTACTAGGGCAGAGGTCATCAGCAGGAACAGCAACACCGACACCGCCGTCTGTTGGGATTTATTTGGAAAAAAACTTTACTTGACTGACAGGCTGGTACTTAGGAGATGTTTGTGTGTGTGTTCGTACGTGTGGACGCAAGGAAAAGAAACAGACAATAGACTAATATTGGCGTGCTTCTGTTTTCTCTAAGAAATATTGTTAAGGAAATATGTGAGTTAAAGAAAGGAAAACAACCAAAAAGAGTAATATTTTTTGTGTACGGATTCTTTTCTTTGTAAATGAACTATTTAAAAGTTAGGAGACAGCCCTAAGATTATAGCAGTAAATGTTGCATGAACAACAGCATACTTACAATCCATTTTAAATTGTACCCTCCGTTAGGGGACATACTTCTGCAAGCGAGCAACAAAACGCAAAAATGAGCCATAGGATATATATTTTTTTCCCGTTTAAAGTATTTTTTAAAAGAAATTTAAATAATACAATTTAAAGAATTTTACAAGAAATTGGAGAAGAAATCTTAGAAATTCTTTTTGTAACAACAAAAAATAATAATAATGATGATTATTTGTAAGAAAAGAAAATGTTAACCAAAATAGAAGAATTTTTCACATGTATCACGAAGAACCCAGCAACTGTAGACTAAATTGTAAAAAGTTGCAAGCGATGCTAAAGTAATTTCTTTACAGGAGACAAACTTGGACGAGCATTTGACAAGCAAAGATTTTGCTTCACGAGTATAGAAAAACTTTGTTAAACTCTATAAAACCTTTGACCATATTTTCCGTCCATGAGGGTCTGTCAAACTCCTGACTCAGGAAAACATTGGAGAAAATAAGTGAGGTGTTTAAGTGAAACCTCAAAAATGTATTTTAATCTGCCTTGAGCATGGTGCACTACACCATAGTGCATGCTACAATTTCAGTCATGCTAATGAAGAGATGAACGACAAGGAAAACAACAAACAAACAAACATTTACGACAAAGAAACCATAAAAGCATTTGCTAATGTATGAATAAATCTGAGCACAAATAATATTTCTCTTAAAAAAAAAAAAACAAAAAAAAAAAACAAAAAAACAATGTGATTATAATAAGGCATCCTAGCTTACCTTGCTTTCCAAGAATCCTTTGCAATAAATAAGAAGACTAATCCAAAAAATGCCCTTGATGTTTAAATTAATCTTGATTACTGTTCATTGGAAACAACAGCAGAAAGTCCTAACGTGTGACTAGTAAAACTTTAGAGCGAAAATCCTCAAGCAGCCGGTAAGATCAGTATTTTTTCATACCCTACATCATCTGGGAGTAGGTTTGGCACCGAGCACGAGTGTGAACCGTTATATACTGACCTCTCACACTCAAGATGTCTGCTCCAGTACTCAATCCTGTCGCTGCGTTCGTCGCGCGCTTGTCTGGTATTAGTGTAATCACTGTAATGCGTGACAACTCATTTCGGCCTTGGGGGGAGAGGTCGGGAGGATGAAGAAAGGTTTATGTCTGTAACAATCCAGGAGACGAGAATTAGGGTAAGGGGGGGGCCTACAGTGGAAGTTTGGAGCTGACGATGGGAGAGAGAGAATAAGCAAGACTGGAAGATGCTGGAGTTGGAAGGAGGGGTTGGAAAAGTATCTTTACAGTTACCTTCGGTTAGGATCAAGACTCCGGTGGTCTTTGGTTGTAGCTTTTTTTTTTTTAGTGGGTGGGGGAAAGAAAGTCGTGGAGGAGGAATACAAAGGGGGGATTTTAATCCTGGGAGGTATTCTCGGAGATGCGTTCCTTTGTTTTAGGACATGTGTGTGTGTTGACTTATCCTGCCCTGGGGTCAGTCCCGCGCCATCTGCGGCTGGGTCCGCACACAGGGGCCAGAGATGCAGGCGGGGAGCAGAGCACGGCTCAGCATACGGCGCGAAATACCTTCTAACAAGAGGGTCAAGAAGGCCTGCTTGTCGTCCTGCACGACAGGGGTCAGAGGGCATGCGTATGGGAGGTCACCGAGGTCGTAAAATGCCAATCATAAGCTAGTGCTGTTTCCTTTTTGACCTCTCACACACTTTGATGGGAGGTGGAGTCAAGAGGTGAAGGTTCAGGTCATTAGAAAGTAGCTAATCCACCTGGTCCTCCCATCCCCCCTCGCCAACCTCTTTCTTTCCTACATGCTGTCAGGAATCTGGAGGAAAATAATCCTCCTAACATGTAACTTCTGGAAAATGTAGGTCACGTTTGCGTCAACTGACGTCGAGGTTGTCTGCCGCCATCAGACGAGATGATGTTGCGAAAAAAGAATCCAAACAAACAGGAGACAAATGCATCAGACGCAAGTCTATCACCACACGAATGGAAATCAAAACCAGCAAGCCTCGGTGCTGCGATACACACATCATCCCTCTGGTTAGAAGTGTAAACTGCAGGATAATGCAGAATTATGAGTCTTAATTGTAGAGTGATTCATAGTTAGCAGGCTCTATTGTACGATTTACTTTTTTTTATATTACTACTATTTCGATTTCAACGTGTTCAGCGCTAAATGAACGATTTTCCTCACGTGTCTGACCTGAAACTATTAAAGCCGTTTATTGTGTTAGGTCAGGGGAGGGCAATTAATTTTCCCAAGGGGCCGCATGAGAAATTGGGATGGTTTTAGAGGGCCGGACTAATGTAGTTAACTGTTTTACCCAATACTGTATATATATGGTATATATACTGGCGGGCGGGCCAGTGGGCGGGCCGGTCAGAGACAGGAGGCGGGCCGGATCCGGCCCGCGAGCCGGCCTTTGCCCAGGTCTGTGTTAGGTAATGCTTAGTACTTAATTGTTGGCGTACTGACATTTATAAAGAGAGCATTTTGTCCATTTTCACTTTTAAGCATAAATTAACCCAGATATTAACCCAAAATATTATCATTGAAATCAGAATGAAAAAAAAAAATTGTTTGTGTTTTTCTTGTTTGCTTATTATTGTTTCAGAAATCAGCTTGGAGTACCTAGTAACAAATATTTATACTAATGACCACAGAAAGCGTCCCAAACAATAAGGGGACGCTACTGTAAGTACTGGACTGTACGTATGCAAATCAAGGAGTAGCGTCCCTTTGTCAAGGAACTCGTTGGTACATCAGTACTGTCATGCAAAGCTTTTTAATTAAAAAGCCAGCCATTAAGAGGTGTAGGAGGAAGGGGAATACTTAACAACAGAAGTAGCAGTTGTTGTTGTGGCTGTTATTATCAATCTATATACAAGTTGCTCTCTGTACAGTTTCTTTGTGACACCAACTTGCTAAGAATTATTTTGTGCGCTCGGACTGTCTCATTAAAAGTAAACAAAGTTCTCGTTCAGTTGTCAGATAAACTGTATCGTGTTGGGAGTGGCACACGCTAGCAGTTTCTGTCATGAAATGAAATGTCTACCTGGGGCTGGACATAGGCACAGTCTACGTCTTATGACGTAATTTTGACGTCATCGTACGAGAAACAGTTTGACGTCATGGTATGACGTCGGTCGTTATGTCATGCACAGACATGGAGTTAATGTCGGCAGCTGCCAGGATGTAGCAGTTCTTTTATTTCTCCACCAAAGTTTCTAATCTTCTCAGCCTTCCAGTCCCACACGATTTCAATCAAGTATTTTACGCTAACAGTTTACATATTGTTTACATGTTCAGCTTTGTGTAAATTTGTATTTCATTCTATTTTAATTTGATTTTTTCATTGTTTTATGTTTGCGTCATGGCACTAAGATCCTAAATTAACACTGAGCATGAAAATAATTTTTGACTGGTTCTCAACGTTTCGTCTCACAGACCACAGACGTTTTACTGAGCAGGTAGGAATCCCGAATGAGAATGGTGGCAGGTGATGTAGTCGATGCCTGTTTTGTTTGAGCATGAACATGATCACCCTCGATGCAATGAAATACATAATCGACCAGCAAGATAAACTTTTGCTTTATGTGACAGACTGACATTTTTCCCGCTTGCGTGAGAGTCGGATATCATTTTCAGTGGAAGGAGGAACAGATTTTTCTTTGTTCACGTGTAAGCAAACAAACTTTTTTTAAACCTTTGCTGCTGGCAACTAGAAATATTTAAAAGATAGATGCGCGCCGACTAACCTGAAATTCAAAGAGAATTCTAGTCCGAACAAGTTTTTTTTCCCCTCTTCAAATAACACAGAGGTTAGGAGATAACATTTACCTTACATTTTACCTCTATTTCAGTCACTATACTATTCAAAGAACTCTTCTGACATGCTATATGCACGTTTTTGAATTGGTCGTTTAGAAATAAATTCCAGTAAAACCGGTTTCCTCAGTCTGCGGTAGTTTGCCCCTTTCACACGGTGATAGAATCACAACACATACTGCTCTTAGTGCGAGACAAAGCAACTTGTAATAAGAAACAAACCTCATCGAAAAATGACTCGGTTATCACAATCACAAGAAAATAATATTAACTACCAGTCAGTGTGCCAAAAATAAATAAATAAATAAATAAATTAACCTTCACGTCGTCTTTGATTAATGTATTTGTTTTGTAGTAAATTAGAGCTTCTTTCTCCTTTCTTTAGATCAAGAGCTGGATGTTTAAAAAAAACATAACTTTTGTTTATTGTCAGTCATTGGGCCAGGTGTTTGGCGGGGGGATATTAAAAGACACTCTTTCCCACTCAGATCCTCTTTTTTTTTATTTGAGAGGGCGGCTGCCTCATTGCTCCCCCTCTTTGGTTCCTACACCACTGCCTTCATCATCATAATTTTCTTTCAGTATTCTTTCTCTCTCCACCCTTCGTATGAACGGATGTTAATGCTCTTTGCGCGCTTTGTAACATGGGAGCACTCATGAGTGTTAACAAAAAAGTTCGATGAAAACGGTTTTCCTGAGCTGCTGCGCGAGAGTGCCTCTTAAAATCCCAGATGTAAAAGGCGAGTTTTTCCCCACTCAGAATCCCTCCACCCCTAACCCCACCCCACACCCCCACACACTTAGGCTTTCCCTCCTTCCAGTCATCCACGGTTTGGCCATCTACCCAGCCTCGTGCATGATGAAAGGGTGGGCAGTGTTTTCCAGCTCGCGATCAGCGGTAAATTGTGAGGACAGGAGCTCCAGACAACACGACAGCATCCCGATGGTGGATGGGCCGGGGCAAGATGGCGGCACACAGGAGAGCGCATGCGTGAGCGGTGTATGAACGCAAGTGATCTTGCGTGTCCGAGTTCGTTTTTGCGTGATTGAGTCCCCAACAATGACATAATAATAAACGATCTCTGTACAGTCGCAATTCTGTACCGAGCAATGAAAACAAGAACAAATGGAAACAAAACATTATTTTCATGCGACCTTTTCAATAGTGTTCGCGAGCGCGTACGTGTGTCTGTGTTTATAGCGCGAGTGTGTGTTCGTGCGTGTGTGTTTGTGTGTGTGTGTGTGGTTCAACTCGTTAACTAAAACAACAGCTTATGTTTCAAATGCTTTCATTGACAACAGAGGAACCAGCCCTGTCGGTCAATAACACAAGGTTAATTCTGTCTTTTTTGTTTGCTTTGTTTTGTTTTGCATTGTTGACATTGAACACTGTTAACGTTGTTTTTTTTTAACGGTTATATCAATTTTCATCCTTGCTAAGCTTGAATTACAGGTCGTCTGTTAATTTTCTTTTTTTGTTATTTGCAAGCGCAGTCAGCTAAAAGCCAGCCAGGAATCGATGTGGTAGAATTGTGAACTGATTACCGATACAGAGCCAGCTATCCTCCCGTCGCCACCCCACACCCCGACTCACGCCTCTGTCCAGACTCCACAAGCCAGCGCTCAACGGTTCACACGTCAAGACGCGGGCAAGTCCCCCTCAGGACCGAACGTCAGCGAGCGTCAAATGCTGCACGAGACGATGGACGTCAGACAACAGAGCTGGCGTCGCTTGCAGCGCGAGTAGTTGTTGATGGACATGGTGCGAGACCCTCGGCGTCGGCTGGCTTGGGAGGGAAACCGGGGGATGACATCATGCTGGTGCATGGATTCGACGACGGAGAGGTTGGTTTGGCTGACGCTGCGAGGACGGTCTTTGTGCCGGGTATCTGATGCACATGGAAAGGTGAGTGCTACAAGTTACTGAGAGGATGGAGAGAAAGAGAGAGAAGGAGAAAAAGAAAAGAAGTTGGATAAATACAAGATTAATACTTTGTGTTCCTTGGAAAGTACATAACCACAATCGGAGAAAATCAAAATTCATTCTCGCTGTTGGTGTGTTTGACGTTGACGATTTGATGATTTGAAAAAAGACAAAGCATTCTGTTGTCCTCTGATTTGTTATCCAATACATTTCTTACACTTGACCAAAATATTCCTGCATGACATCCACATTTTGTTTTTATTTATTTTCTCTTGTTCAGGTACACAGTCGTGGCCTTCAGGCGAACACCATGGCGTGATATAGGTGCAAGCTTTGATCTCCACCTGCGCCGGTGTGAGCGTGCGGCCCAACGGTAAGGACCCGTCTCCTGGTGACGTAGTAAGGGGAGAGGGTGGGTGGATGGGACGGGTTTCGATCAGCATCCTCGGCTTTGGCGTTGTTGTTGTTGCTTCACTTGCCGGGGTTGCGCACGCACGTAGTTTAAGCTTTTTCTGCTGGCTTCAAGTGGTTACCGGTCCTGTCTCATGGTCGCACCTTTGGTTCTGTCATCCTCGTTATCTGTACCGAAACACCGTGTATTTCGCGCCATCTGGCGACTAGATTTTACAGGTGAGTGTCGGGAAATATGCCAGTGAATGTATTGCTTGATTGCTTTTGGCTTCTTCTTCTAAAGAAGGTGAGGATGTAGGTGTGACATCTTCTTTCCTTGTCTTTTACACTATGATGCGAAATTGCTAAGACGAAAAAAAAAAAGTTAAAAAAAAAAGGGACATATGCTGCATCAATGCTTAACTTTATCTTACTGGCATCAAATTTTGAAAAAAAAAATCAGAATTGTTATCGAAATATGATCACGGTATTGAAGACAGAATAGGATATAAAATAAAACTTTCTCTACGGCTACGTATGTCCAGCCATTGGTGAATACGATTAGTCCGTTCTTTAAAGAGAAAATTTCTTTGGAAAAAAGCTCAGAAAACAAGATCAGCATTAAAATAAAATCATACATACAAAGACTGCTAAATTGAAGTACAATGCTACCATGCTACTGTGATATTATATGATTTATAATTCGATAAATATTTTATAAAATATTCCTTAAGACCTGTGAGATGAAAGAGGCGGTTCCAGGAGCTGTTGCCTTTGTCGCTGTCACTACTGGATTTGTGCCGAGATTAATGTCTTTACCATGTTTCTGCAAACTTCTGTTTCCTCGCCAACACTAAAGTCTTTCAATCCCCAAAGTTGTGATGACTGATAACAAGGCGTGGGTAACAACTTTATTCTCGTTGCTGCACTTGATTGAGATTCTTGCTGTACAGTTGTACATCATCATCGTCAACATCAGCATCAATCCTTTGGTCCTTATTGGTTTTAGGCGCACCTGAGAACATTACCTCCAGTGTTCGGTCAACATTACTGGTTTTGTGCCAGTGTCTGGGATGCGCCAGGAACTTGTATTACTAGACAGCTGGCAGACGATTGTTTCCAGTTAACTACTAAAACGAGGCAGGAGTGTACAAAGCTTCCGGTTTAGTCACGTTCATTGTTTAGGCTCGCCGAGACTAACAGTGGAGAACTTGGCAAGAGGCTAAGCGTTGGTCTCGGCAGACAGACAGCAACCCACCTAAACACCTCCGTGGTTGCGCCGAATGAGAGGCAAGTCGACTCTCGGCAGTTGCCAGCCTCTTTCTGGCTTAGTCTTCCTCTTCTTCTATAAAGTTGTCAGGTAGCTTCTTCGTTGAATGGAGACGAAACCTTTAGACCCTTTCTTGTCCTACATTATTTCAACCAGCTTTTTCATCCTTTTAACTCCTTTCGTCTATTGTTTTTGCGTGCGTGAGGTGCGTGCCGTTGTTTGTTGTGCAGTGGCTGGTGGTGGATGACGTGAGCGAAGTCTGTTTACTTTGGCTTTATTTTATTTCACTTTTCTTGCCTTCATCCCGCCTTCTTGTAGGTTTTATCCCTCAGATGTCATGCGCCCTGCACATTCTTATGTTGCCCCTAAAACATCTGACGCTGAATCCACGCGCACGCACACACACAAGTGAAAATGCACGCCCGCACGCACATATAAGTAAACACACGCACGTGTGCACACGGAAGCACATAAAATAAACAGGCAAACATACACAAACATATTTATTTGCATGCCTTATTATTTTGCTATTTCCAGCCTGCTGTTGCCGCTGCTGCTGTTGTTATCGCACCACAATAAAAGTGGAATGAAAGCAGCGACGATAAATCGTCACCTTAATGTGGGCTCAGCAGCTGAGGGCGGGGACGGAGGTAGTGGGAGAGGTGTGGTGGTGATGGTGGTGGTGGTGGTGGTGGTGGTGGTGGTGGTGGTGGGCACTAAGACATAATATCAGGGCTGAGACTGTGAGAACGCTTGCCTGCTCCTCAAACACAATCAATGGATGCTCTGGACATTTACACTCCGTGCTTCTTAAACAGAAAATAACCTTCTTAGGCAAACAAGGTGTAATGAGGATTTTCTCGAATCCATTTTTGAACAGTAAAAATATACTCAGGTCACCTGTATTCAATTTTCTAAACAATATTGAACAATGCGCTCTTGTCGATGAAGAGTATGGACGGAAGGATAGAGGAGAGAAGACGGGGAAAAGAATCAAAATATTACTTTTTTTCTTCTGTTTATTTTTCTCTGAACATCGCTTACTTAGTCTTCAACTGCAGTACACATTTTTTTAAAAATCATTCGTGCTAGAGTATGATTGCTACTTGAAATGAACATTTTAATTGATTTGAGTTATTATCACCATCTTTTTGCGGAAATTGATTCTAGGATTAATAACCATGAGATATTGTATGAAATGTTTTTTAAACCGTGAATAGGTCAACAGTTTCTCGTCACCGCCCTTCTGAAGGCTGTTGACCTGAATGGCATGGCCTGGGCACAATGACAGGAAAGTACTTTCTCCATCCCGTCTGCACTTTCGAGTGGCTGTGGTGGTAATGAACTTTCAACGCCTGACGTGTTCACATTGATCCCCAGTCCTGACACAGGGCCACACAATGTCGATGACAATCGAAAGATGCTATGTGTTGTTACGTACGTGTGCACTGATGGAATATTGTGCTGTGGTGATGATGGGGATTGTTCTATGAAACATTCATGTGTCTTACAATGAACGTTGTGAGCGCAGTTCACTGTGTATGGTATACAAGTAACAATCATAATCATCGCTGTTGTTTTTTTTCATCCCTCCCACCCCAGTTTTTCGAGAAAGGCATGAATGGACATTAAAGAAAAGTCAAAAATGTCTGAGGTTGGTGATCCTTGAATCGCAAGGTTTCAAGAAGAATTAACCCAATAATGTGTCTGTCTTGACTAAAGTTACCAGATATAAGTTTTGTTCCGGAAGATGTACAATTGTTACAGGCAGATCAGGAATTAAGTGTTTGGTTAAGTGGTTATTGGAATAATTTGTTACGTCATCATTCAGGCATGTTTAACGAAAGGTAATTTCATAGGTGGTAAGGGCGGATATGCTAACTGCTGATTGGCTCAGATGGACCTGAGGACAATGTTTCGCAAAGTGGTATGAAAATAATGGCCGATCAACATCGCGCGCGCACACACACACGCGCGCACACACACACACGCACGCACACACACTTATTTCCATACGCGCCCACAGAGGGACAGGCCCACACGTGCACAAAGAAAGATCAGGCACACACGCACATGTACTCGCGCATCCACACACACGTCACGCGCTCTCTGCAGCAATCAGGTTCGTTCACTGAGACATCGATCTCCACATCGTTATTCACACGCAAGACTTGGGCACAACATGGGGCCACTCGCATAATGCAACCTAACAAACGTTTACCGGTCAAATTATCTTACACCAGTAGTTTAGTTCTCTTGCCTACAATTAGCGACTGGCCAGGGCCGTACACCTTTGTCCCTTTATTTCTCCATTCCTGCCTTTCTACCCCACCCCACCCGCCAAAAAAAAGTGCGATTGAGGCGAGCACCTTTGACCTCTAGCGCCAGGTATCCCCACCTCAGTCATAGTTGTTAATATAAAAAGTTGAAATAGATATGTGCATTACCTATCTAGTTACTAAGCTACCTAGCTAGCTGTCCACCCACATGCCTGTCCACCTGTCGTAAAGACGGATCTGTTCGGTCTGAAATTATCTGCGCCAGCTCCCTCATTCACACGTCCGCTGCTTCCCCCTCAATTAGTGTGACGTAAGCGACCTCACGCGGCGGAGGGCCACATTAAATATTGAAACCACTACATCCAAAACGTCAGTCATGTATTTCCATTGATTCTTTTTCTTCCTTCGGTCTCTCCAAGTTGTGGAAATAACATCTCATAGATAAAAGAGAGGGTTGAGTGTGAAATCGTTACAGAAGAGCTTTTCGGTTTGCTTCTAAGATGAGGTGACAGGACACCCATCGTAACCACCACCACAATCATCGTCGTCGTCGTCATCATCATTCACCAATCATCGTCGTCATCGTCAACACCATCGTGCTTTAAAAAAAGCGCAGTGTTTGTTGTTCACGCGCTGTTTATTTTTCTAAACATATTTTCATTTTGCTGTGCTAACCCTTTGTATCCGACACTGATGTTGTCGCAGCGTGGACCTGAGTCTGCGGACCAAGTCCTTGTCCTCGCTAAGACGTGACAGGGTTCCACATCGATCAGAGCAGACGAGATGAAGCACAACAAAAGCGCACTCATCCGTCCAAAAAGACTCCCGCTCTAAGTTTTACTTAGGTTTTATTTTTTCATTTCACCCATTGATTTTCGTTGGAGTTTTGTTTGTACATTTTTGTTTGTTTCTTTAGCAGAATATAAAAAAATTGTCCCAAGACATCTGTCGCTCTACCTCCTGTCCTTTTGTTCTATTTTTTACGGTTTTTGGTTTATTGAACCTCCGTAAAGACGCCGGATGGTGGCGCCTTGTCTCAGTACAGCAGGAAATTACTTATTGTAGAACAGACGATTGTTTACTGTAGAGTAAAGATTATTTACTGTAGTGCAGAAAATATTTGGTTGAAATGCATGCTGGGATGTGTTTTTTCTCTCGTCATCACAATTGTCCTTTCAATCATAAGCCCTGAAACAAGTAAAGATAGTATTTGCTATCTTCTCCATTTCTTCATCTTCTAAGCTTCTGACTGCAGGATTATGTAATTATAGCATTGAGCAGGTGAGTGCTGAGAGGTCAGGCGCATAGTAAACATTGTTTACGTACACAGACGTATCAATCTAGTCAGGCTCAGCAACAAGCTTCAATCCACCTCGCCACTTTCCCACTTGGCAAATGTTTATCCATCCAGCACCACGCAAAACAATGCTTCAAACAGCCATAACAATCGTCTACGTCAACAAGTTTCCGATGTCGAAAGATTCTTTTGTTGGACACCGACCAGAAAGCAGAGGCTTTCAGAGGAAAATATGATAATTTATTCGAAGAGCGCGCGAAGAAGTCTCTCATGCGAGAAAGGAAAGAAAAGTCGGATTGATTCCGCTTGAGCTGCCCAAGCACCACCCATAAAGTCTGATTGTGGCTGATTGCAAATGAATGCTGATGATTGGCCCACAAGACGGGTCCCGGAAACAGCTGCTTCAACGGAGGAGTGGGAATAGTTGTCGGACTCCTGATGGTGGTCATGATTATTGATGACGGGTCATGAAAGTGATGACAACAACAGCTGTGACAACGGAGGGTTGTGACTGTAACTGTTGTCGAGAGTAGTAGTCTGTTTCTGCTGCTGAACCTAGTCCAGACCAAAGATGTCCAACATTGGGCCTCTCCTGCTTCCTTTATCCCGTTCCTGATGACATAATTCACTTCGTTGTATTTTGAAGCTGTTTTGGGTTTGGTTTTCCTTTCTGTCTTCAAGGCCCTTCTTTCGTGACAGAGATTTAGGATACTGTTTGTGACCCAAGGTTGGTTCTTCTTTCTTTGACGCCCTGCCATTTTCTCGGGTGTTGACAGTGGCACCTCTTTGATGTTTCTAGCAGTGTGTCTACATTCGTGCCATTGTAGGAACGGGGAATCGTAAACAGCTCTTTTGGTGCTGAAAATTGAGGACGGGATATCAGTGGTCCTTTTTCTTGAGTGCTACGTGTTCTTCTGGCAAGGTGGTCTCATCTTGACTTCTTCATTTTGCTATCTTACTGTCCGTCGTACGTTGTAAAACATCTCATAAAAATACCCGTAGCAGTATAGTAAACCTTTAATACCCTGCACTGTTAAAAACTGAGCTTGCTTTAATATTTCAGTTTTTGCAGTGAAGACAAGTGGTAGCTCAGATGATGGCCAAACGAACGAGGAGATGTGCGGGGTTGAGGTCGTTGAAGCGTGCCTGTCGCCTCCTGTTCTGGAGGGTTTGCACGCGGCGCAGCCAACAGGTTCTTGCCGTCTGCATCGTCATTGGCCTCTTCTTGACCAGCATCGCCAGCATCAGTGTGGCCTTCACTCCCAGTGGTAAGTAACTGGGTCTGTTCTGTTGAATTAGTTTTCTAATTTAATCGCATTTTCTGGAAACGTTGATGGATGGACAAAAGACATGAGCATTTATATGGGGCCTAGATCACGAAAACAGATAAAACGCTTGGCTAGAAAGCTTGGAAAGCTGGATGTACATGCATGCATATGTCGGGATTGACACGTGTGTCAGGAAGTTGTTAAGAATTCCTCATCGGGTTAGAAGCAACGGTTCACGACTTAATACAGAAGAAGGCGATGGGGAGGCAGGAATGCATGCTAATACGTTTATGTCACGTGTGCTGGTCGATCGAAAACTTTCTGCGCTGATACAGACTTATAAATGATGGAAGCGATGACACATCTCTCTCTCTCTCACACACACCAACGTGCGTGTCCACGTGCGTGAGCGCATATGCTTGTTTTGGAGCATGAGGTTTTCTTCTTCAGAAGTGCGAGCATCTGTATTCATGTAACTTGGTGCGTGTGAGTGTGTTCGAGTGAATACCATTCTACCCAGAACCAGCATCCATAAAAATATCCTTTCACAACAATCTAGCAGCTGTTCCGAGTTTTATTAACGCGCACGTGGATGTCGAGTCGTTACAGACGACATTCCAAGCTGACTAGTGATGATGAATGATTTGTCATTAATTGACATCGGTCACCGTATCCCTTTCGTCGCTGAACGTCTTCTAACAGTACATGAGGGAAGAAAAAAAAAAAGAAAAAGATACCCGTAAAGCTGGGTTTCGAACTTCTCGCACTTTTTCCGTTCATCTGTAAACCAAGTCTCGCTCCACCAACAAGGACCATGGAGGTTGCTCTTCTCAAAATGTCGAGTATGGCAACGAGGGGAATTAGCTCAGTCTCTCTCGGGGTAAAATAATTCTATAATTATACAGTTGAATGATTTAGCGAAGTGGAAACCCCAAAACGAGACAATTTTTGTTGACAAGAAAGTTATTCGCTGCTCCATAGCCAATGTTTGGTCATTTGAACTTCATGGTCGAGAGGACAGCATTCAGGTGAAACGCTTGATAAGTGTTGTGATGTGTCTTGCTGATGGTGATGTGATGTGACGTGCTGGTTACGTAACGACTCCGTTAGTGCGTAGAAAACACGTTAATCAATGTTTTTCTGGCAGAAAAGTACGTCACCGTGAAATCGTCTGGCCAACCGTTGTCAATACAATGATTACACGCGCAAACATTAACTCATTGGCAAAGATTTGGTTACGTAATGACTGAGA
This sequence comes from Pomacea canaliculata, assembly GCF_003073045.1. Taxonomy (NCBI): domain Eukaryota; kingdom Metazoa; phylum Mollusca; class Gastropoda; order Architaenioglossa; family Ampullariidae; genus Pomacea; species Pomacea canaliculata. The sequence continues at coordinate 7,270,061 of NC_037593.1, forward strand.
GAAGGCTGATCAGAGAGAATAAAAGAGTGAAGCGCATTTACTTGGCCATGAGAGTCAGGCAAAGTTTCGACATCAGGACCTGTTCCCAGAGATACATCGGATCAAATGTAGAAATATTCACATGGCATGACGGCTCGGTGCTGGTAAACAAACATAAATGACATCTCAGCATCTTCCTCAGTTTGCCTCACGATGGAAGCAGGCCTGCCACCAGTTCATCTTTATTGTTGCGAAGTTCTTTGAGGATGGTGAAGATACCTTTGATGACACTTCTTTGATTACATTTCCTGGCAGACAAACGTGTTCTTTCGCTGATGAAACGGACGATAATTTTCAAGTTTGCGAGAACATGAAGAACGCTGTTTATCATGTTTGGTGTCAACAATCTGTCACTCACTTGAACCAGTCTTGTTTTCTTACAGTTTCTTCCTTTTCTCATTTCTCTCTCTTTCTCTCGTTAATCAGAAACATTCAAAGCATGAAATGTACTTGCAGTAAATGATTGTTTATTCATTCGATCGCTTAACAAGATTTCGCAGCAAAGTTTTGAGGGTTTCTTCATTGATGTTTGCAGTGTAGTCTGTACACAAGGGCAGGGAAACAATGTTGACTGATGTTATCTGAAAGAACAGTGCACTTCCTGAACAAACTGTCATTGTGTCGCGCTATTGTCCTCTGAAAGAGGCGAACATTTCGAAATGGTCGCCATGGAAAACAAAAATGAAATATGGAAGAATGTGTCAGCAGGAGAAAGATTGTTACGAGAAAATGTAATATGTTAGCAACCTTCCCTTAATTATTGCCCTACCCCATCCCATCCAGATACTTAGGAAGGCGATAGAGCACGATGAAGTGCAGGATCGAAAACAGCTTTGATGGATGAGAAATTGATGACAGGAGCAATGGCATGCGTTGTCTGCCCCTTGGGTTGACGATACTCCATGAAGACAAATGATTTCCACTGTCACCGCTCCTTCATTCCAAATGCCGTGTTTCTGAGGTTCACCGAGAGAAGAGAATGATGGAGTGTGGTGCTGGCGATAAGGTCAGAAGGCGCCTTGGTTTTTTTGGGGTTTCAAAGTTCCTTCCCCTGACACAACATCCCTCTTTAAAAGAAAAAAACAAGCAAACCAACATGCAGCTGTGTCGCATCTCTCAAATGTTTGCGTGTCTACATGTTTAAGTATGAATTTTAATGTTCTGATCGCAAAATATTCGCTACAGATGGCTATACCATCCTTCCTGAGGGACTATCACAAAGCTGTAGTATATCTATTTTTTTCTGGTCACGTGATCTCGCACGTTCCCGTGTCACCGAGAAAAGACGGTCATTTCACTTTTGTTTACACTGCGAGCCGGGTATCGATCATGTTGATCACACCCCGAGTCTTAAACAGAAATATCTTTCTTTCAAACATTGGGGGGATGGGGGAAGGTAAGTGTGTGCTCGAGATAAACAGCGGGTTGTATAGATTCTTCACTGCGCATGCGCACAAACACACCCTGAGAATGGATCTCCATTAAATCAAGTTTTAACATACACAAGGCTATACTTTGACACACAATTATTAAATATCTACGATATATTACACATATTTGAAAAATAATAAATTTAACTGTGATAACACAAGCTCGCGTATAACTAGCCCGCCTTTGACCATAATAAAAGATAAAGTAACCGGGTTCACGTGATCCATATTATTATTATTATTCGAAACTTCTGCAATGAGAAGAATAATTAGAGGCACGAGTACTTTCGCTTCCACTAAGTCCTGTGGGTTTGTGTTCGAATTCCAGGTCTCGCCGAGCGATACCGAGCGCTGCAAACACAAGGCAGCATGCTGACTGCAGACAACTGGCTTCAGTCTGTCTCGGAAAGCAGGCTGACCATGAAGAAAGAACGTCTGACTGTGAACGTCGCGAAGAAAACGTCTGTACGCATCAACGAGAGAAACCCAAGCTGGAACATGAAGGAGAGAAAACCATTTTGGAACTTCAAGGAGAGGATGACGACACCCGCCGTTAGTGTAATGTATTCTGCCAGTGCCTCTGTGAGAGTGTGAATTTTAAAGAGCTTCTCATATACCTGCCTCATCTGATAATGGGGCATGCGTGACAAGTAACTACTACTTTTATTCCTCTCCAATACTGTCACTACCTCAAAACCCTTATTTTGAGAAAATTGAGTTTATTTTTAGCATCACAAGGCAAACTTACATCTTTTCGCAATGCTGAGGTTAAAAAAAGGGCAAAACTGTGTGATTCTATTTATTTGTATAGAGCTTGTAGAAAATTCACGACTAACCAATTGCCTGCCCTCACCCCATCTTCTTGCGCTAATGAACTGAGGTGTTCGCTGTGATTGATAGGAAATATGAGGTCACGATTTTTCAGTAATTCTTGTATGAAAATGCTATTATTATTATATCTTATTTGTTCCTTTAAAAACACGGCTAACGAAAGGTACAGAAGGAAGGTAGGATCGAGGAGCCACCCGTCAAAGGAGACAGCGGGAGGGTGCACTCTCTGCATGTCATTGTGGGAGGATGTTATGGGAGCGGTAATGGTGGGGAGGGGAGGCAGGGGGGAGGCAGGGGGTAAAGGTTAAACCTGAGGAAGTCGATAATTTTGTTCACCGTGCAGACGACCACGACCACGACCACGACCACGACCACGACCACGGAGGACCCACTGACCGTAGCCATCTCCCAAGCGGCCGCCATGACGGTGGGGGACATGGAGCAGCGCCTGGGGCAACTGCGAGACAAGGTTTGCATGCACGGTGCACGCATCGACTCACACAGTCAAGGGGCTAGATAGTTTGTACCCTGTCAGGGAGGGATGCTTCAGTGTGCTCCCCAATTTTCTTTCCCATATTTCTATTTTTTTTATATTTTTTATTTTATTCTTTTGTTTTTTTTTAAAGTTCCTTTCTTTCTTTTATTTCTTTTCTCCACATTTTCTTTCTTGATTCCATTCTCTTTATAGCTTTTTTATTTTTATTTTCTTCATTGCTCTTTTAGATTTTATTTATTTCTTCATTTGTTTCTTTCCTTTTTATTTTCTTTCTTTTTTCCCCCCTTGCTGTCCTTACTTCTTTCTCCTTCTGTCCCATTTTTCTTTTCTTATCTCTTTGTCTTCTTCTTTTCTTCCTATTTCTTCTCTTCTTTCGTTTAATTGTCTTGTGCGTAAATATCATCGTAATGCAGTTCTCACAGCTCAGCATCCGACTAGTCACAACGTGGACTGGTTTGTAAGCTTGCGCCAGGCGACCTCGTTATTTGTTTGTTTCTTTCTTTCTTTTTTAGATCAGACGGGGCAAATTCGCTATCAAAAGCACCCAGTCGGAAACGAACAGCTCCGTATTCTTCCACCTCTCTGACCTGGCCGCGGTGCAGCTGAACAGATCTCGCAGGCTTCTCGAGGTCTGCGAGAAAGTTCGAAACCAAAGCCGCGCCCCCTCCAACAGTGAGGGCAAGCCCTACCACCAGGGTTGGGGGACCAAGAACAAGCTGTGGAGGTTGGTGGAGGTGTACATTCCCCAGCACTTCCTCTTCTGTCCCGCTCTCAAAGTCGGCTCCACCTTCTGGCGAAGGTTGCTGTACGCCCTGCAGACCGGGAGGTCCATCGCCTCCCCCTACGACATCACCATCAAAAAGGCTCTCGGTACGTTTCGTCTACGTTTTCTTCACGAGCAAAGACGGTTGGTACGTGCTGTCTACGTGTTCGTCACGATTGGTGACTGTTGGTAACCAGATGATACGAAACTTTATATGTAACTCAGGTGACTATGTGTGACATCATAATGTGTCTGAAGACGAAAATCAAGTGACTATGTATAATTCTAGGCTGGTACGTCACAGTAATACACGAAACTCAAGTTGACAATGTGTGACGAGATTTTACGTGACTTTATCTGTGACTAGGCTTTGGGAGATTTAACTTCCTCGCCTTTCATTTGTCCCTTGTCAGAGACCCCCCACCAGCACCTGAGTGACGTAGCGGTGGGGCTGAAGATGAGGGTCGGCGACAGCAGCATGACGGAGACCTTGACAGGTGACGTGGCCGTCCAGCGCTTCTTGGATGTGGTTACCAAGGTGATGTTTACTCGCCAACCCTACTCCAAGCTGTTGTCCGCGTACGTGGACAAGCTGTACTCCCCCAACCCCTTCTTCTGGGGCAAGATCGGTCGCCACATTGTCCGCAAGTTCCGGTCACGCCCGAGTGCCAAGAGCGTAGCGTGTGGTCATGACGTCACATTTCCAGGTAACGGCCGTCGGAGCGATCATGTATGCGCTGAGTCCTTGATAACGTAGACGAATCCCTGAAGAAATCGTGTTGTCTGTGTTGCCTGATGATGTTTGTAGGGGTTATTAGTTAAATCTTATCCCCCCAACAAACACACACCGTGACCCCCTCCTACACACACACCCTGACCCCATCCTACACACACACACCCTGACCCCCTCCTACGCACACACACTCTGACCCCCTCCTACACACACACCCTGAACCCTTCCTACACATACACACACCGGAAAGAGATCGGGGTGGAGGTGTGTTTGTGTGGAGGGGAGAGAGGGAGGAGGGGAAGGGGAAGAAAACGGAGATTATCCATCGTCGATTAATTACTGTAGGGGAGCCTGTGTTCTAGAATGGCACATCGATCTGTCCGAAGTCTGTTTCTGGAACCGTCTCGACAAGGGAGGCAATCAATATGGCGCCCTGTCCCAGCACAGGTCTACGGAGCATTACATAGCACGTAGGATTACCGCCCTTACACGTCCATGGAATGAATTTAAACAGCTTTCTTCAGTGGACATAACTGTCGACGTGCGGCTTTGTTTGCAGTTATTTTAAATAATATCGGCAGTTAAATATTTCTAAACGAGACAATTTTGTCAGTGTGTCCGGTGAGAAGGCATTTCAGTCATCTCACATGAAAATACTGACTGAGCACGCCGTTCTTTCTCTGAAAGCAGTAATTTTCTAGAAGGGTCGTCTGCTTTGTCGTGATATAGCCTTAGTTGCTGGCTCAGTGTAAAACATTGATTCCCACCTTGCCTTCACCTTTTATCTTCTTCCAGAGTTCGTCAAGTACGTCATCGAGAGCCAGCGGAGCGACAAGGGGAAGCGCGACGAACATTTCATGCCAGTCTACGAGCAGTGCAAGCCCTGCGACATTCCCTACGACATTATCGGAAAGATAGAATCCTTCAAGACCGACGTGGCCCTCGTCATGTCCGAGTTCGGCTTCAACCTCAGCCAGTCGACGTTCGACAGCTGGCTACAGCTGTCCGAGGTGGACGCCATCTCCGACTCCATTACCTCCCCGTACGGCTGGCGCCGCCACATCGTCAAGTGCCTGTCGTGGGAGGAGGCCAACAGGAGGATCTGGAGGAAGATGCAGATTCGAGGAATCATCGACAAGAAGGAGGAGTTCCCCCGACGCAACTTCAGCCACTTCTCCTACTCCCCCAGCAAATTCACACAAGTGGTGCAGGAGTCCTGGGACAGGTTCAAAAGGCGCAACACTTCCAGATCGGCGCAGAAGACAGAAGCTCTCACCTCAGCCTACAGCCTCGTCCCTAAGGAGGACCTGGAACTACTCAGAGAATATTATTTATTGGACTTCGATATTTTTGGTTACCCGTCCCGGCCAGACTCTGTGTTTTCGGGCCGGAAGACGTGGGACGTTTTCAATGTATCCTCCTGACTTGCCATAAACTGGTTCTCTGTCTTTCTGTTGCCTTACCTGAGACAGGTGTGTGGAAAAACTTCATGTGGTGAGGAAGTGATGATGTTTTAAAGGACCTTACCTTGCCTTCAACGAAAAATGATGAATACAATTCATCTGATAGTGTAGCAGCCGATAATTGGTAGATTTTAAGTATGGACAGATGAATGGGCGCACGTGTTGACCAGTTGGCATCAGTTTGTCATGAAGACAGATCGACGCAAAGTTTCCGAAAAGCTTCCAGTTTTAGTATGAAAGTATTAATCAGGACAAGAATTACTGAGGTACCCCACACGCTCCCCGGTTTTGGTGTCCACATAATTGGAGCAAGGATGGCTCTGAAGAAATGAGTAGGTGGCTTTTGAACATTAACGGTGCAGAAGAGAATAGACTACTTCTTCCTCCAATGTCTTGTGCATATCGCTTCACGAAGTTACACACATGTACGTACAACGGCACACGCATCCATAAACACACATACACACACACAAACAAGCACGCACGCGCACGCACACACACACACACTAGCACGCACGACACATACACAAACACACTTTCGGTTGTTTATTCCATGGCGTTGTGCATGTTTTTAAGGACACGTGTCACAGACACACTGGTCACATCGTTCAACGGTGCACATATCTAGACAGATGTTTATCCGCCTTTTTGCATTCTGGTGTGGGATTTTATTGTGTGTGCACGCGTGCCTTATTGCTTTCAGAACTCAGTTTGATCGGCGATTTTTTTTTTTTATAATAACTTACATGACACGCGAAAATCCATGTTTTATTTGTTTTCTTTTTGAACGATTTTCTTCATCTTTCTTGATACTAGTCAGGGACTATTGTACACGTCTTTGTAATAAAGATTTGCACTATATACAAACATGGAGAGAGAAAGTCATCTTACGAATAGAGAAGAACTACAAGGAACAACTATATATATATATGTGGGTCTCCCTCCCTCTCTCACACACACACACATACACTCACAGGTAACATTAAAAATTTTACTTTTTTTTTAACGTAATGCATGTTTGAAAATGAATGCTGATTGGTGATTACTGATTTCTGTTAAGTGGATATTTCTGTTGTAAATTACGGCACAATGACTTTGAGGAATTTCATCTGTCACGTGACTATGGATACTTATATGGCACCACCCGTCATCACGTACTTGTTTCATGTTTTATTTCAGAATCAGGCAACACTTTGTGGCGAAAGCCGGCAACCAGTAGATGATTTTGATTATTATCTTTTCAGTCGAAACCTTGCAAACAAGAGCGTGTATTTTAAACACATATGTAGGTATATGACGATAGACAGAAAGAACACGTGTACGATTTTGTGTATCTTGTACATGTGTGTGGCGACGTGTCCGCCTATGTTTTAGGGGCATACACATGTTTTTGTGTGCGTTTGCATGTGTGTGTGCGTGCGTGTGTGCGCATGAGTACTATCGTAAGTCTTACTGACAGTTGCCTTACAATGTCTTCCTTCGCGAGATTCAAAGCAGTTCACCTGCATCAGCAACCGCCATCACCTCTCCTCCCCTCCTGCCCCCTGTACCTACTGATGTTTTGCAGACAAACCAGTAGCACCTTCTCATTGAGACAGCCCCTTGAGAGTGAGAGACTACCGCCATCACTCATTCTGTCTGCCTGGCCTTGACACCTCTGGCACCAAACATCCTGTAATCACAGCGCGTGTCGCCTAGCAACGCAACTCTTCTAGTCACGCCGCTGATAACGGTCGGTGATTGCTTCCGCGGATACTATCTCGGCCCACCACTCGCTTTCACTCCGCGATCGAACTTTGGCACGCAAAAAAAAAAAAAAAAAAAAAAAAAAAAATCGTAATTGAATATAAAAACCCCGGAGACTGTAAGTCCGGTCACTTGGAAGTGTTGACGTGTCGTTTTAACAAGTCGTTGAGAGTGCATAGATTGAGAGAAGGAGGAAAGAAAGAAGATATGTTGCACACTGCTCCACCTATCGGCAGTAGCTGTCGTGTAATATTTACTAGACAATCGCTGTCACGTTGTTGTTGTTGTTGTTCACAAAAGTCTCTTTGCATTTGAAGTCCCCCTTATTATTATTAATTATTTACAATGATAGCTAAATTTTTACTTCCTCGAATTAAAAAAAACCTCTTTGCACTAAATATCCTGAGAATTAAAACAATAGAAATAACTGTAAACTCTAAAGGGAAGAATGGTGAAAATCACGTGGGGTCTGAAAGGCTCGAGAGTTGTGTCCCATGTCACTACACTCTTTGGACCCAGGAGTAATTTATATATGTATATCAAACGGAAATACACCCCATTCCTAGCATCTTTATCAAAGAGGTAGAGGCGTGCACCCGTTGTATGCATGATTTGCTTCAATGTCTCGTGTTCAGTAAAAGCCCTTGGTCCACGGAAACTGTTCCAGGTCTGACATTTGACCATGAGCACTGTCCCTACATGTATATTTACCACATATCCCTTCACATTTTATTTCAGAGCTTATCGTACTTATCATCTAAAAATCTATTCATAAGAGACTGATGATTCTTTGAAAAATAGAGAAAATAGTAATCTAGTCTTTGCTGTGTTATAATGGCACCCATGATGCTTTGCGTGGGTTTGAAAGACAGAATAAAAGCATTGTAGACATCATACACTGCCACAAAGGTATTAACTGCCATGACAGGCAGTCGCTGTTGTCACGTGGGACACCTGGTGTGACGTCACAACTCCCTGTGGCCTTGGCCTGTCTTGTTTATCAGTTGTTTAGGTCGCAGGATGCGCAGTAAATTGTTTACCCTACTCGGATGTGAAAGACTTGGAAAGAAAGAAAGGCTCGGTGAGGCGTGTTCACTGTCCATTGATTACTCCTCCTGGCTGCTGATGCTCCTGCTGTGTTCACACGACAGCCGACAGTCGGACAACAAGCGCAGTAGTGCCCGACATCATGCCATATGCGCAAATACACAGCATCTATTTATTTATAATATTAAACGGCATTGTAAAGACTGTATAAGGTCACGTGTAAGGTATATATATCTAGTTTCTAAATATAAACACATGCACATTTCTCATTTATTTATATATTTTATTGTCAAAATATACATGATGGTGTGACTGTCAGTGCTGTCGCCCCATAGTTAATAGTCTGTCGTCTGTCATGATGGCGAGCTGTGAAGGTGTGTAAACACTAAAGACATTGGACCAGTGTAGTAATGAAGTATGAAGAAGCTAAGAGATACACGATTAGCAAGTTCATGACCTATGACACAAAAACAGAACTCTCGGGTATGTACTCAATAATGCAAGAACATTTCTTTTTAATTAGTAGTAGTGGTGGTAGCATACATATAAACCTTTTAAGGAAAATAAAGATATGGGGTTGAGAATGCAAGATTCACAAATATTATGATAGTTTCAGAAAACATTTGAGTTGTTTGGATTTTAACAAAATATTCTCATGTCTTCCTTTGGCAGTGGAAAAATCTCAGTGATGATTACGATGAATCTTTATTCGCAGCAACTATCTCTAGCTTAAAATAAAATCTTTGATCACGCTAGGACAATAATGAATTTAGCTACTTCTGTCATCAGCTAATGGTGAACGAATAACGACCCCCCCCCCCCCCAGTGTTTTAACTTGGCAACTTACAAATTAAAACTACAAGCTGTTTCTCTAAGAGTAACGATTTGTTGGACTCCATCAGACTTACACGACACCCGGCAGACTGGTTTCAGAGCAGCAAAAGAATTTGAAAAATTCTTAAATCCTAGACACTCCTATTGCATTGATATTCTTTCTGAAACACATGTTGAATTCCTTCTCGTCCCTGGACGTGTTTATTTACGAAATCGACAATAAAGAACTTTAACATCGATCCTGCGGGGGGTTGCCCCTCCTGTGTCCGAACACTCACATGCAAGTGTAAAAACACCATCAACACTTTTGAGGATCTGAAAATGAAGGCAATTGCATCCAACTATCACATACTCATATTACATGTGAAAATATACATACACTGACAAAGATGTTCTCATGCTGCCAGATTCACTCACTCTCCTGCAAGCCATGTCTATATATATATATCATAGATTCTGGGGAAAAATACTTTTGTTATCCTACTTCATATCCAAATATAAATTTACTCTAACACGCACCACTAAATAACAACGGTTACAGACGAATAAAATACTTCAAAGCTGCTAAGTGCAACAAAAGTCACTACATTTATAAATCACAACAAACATTGAGTTTCTTTCTTTGAATAACCAGCCGGAGCTGGGAGACACAAAGTCTGTTGGAGAACGCGTACTAATAAAGTGACCGCAGACAGGGAATGTCCAATAAACAATCTGCTGGCATGTAGAAAGGAAACGACATACATCATTGTGATGGTATGAGGAGGGGTGAGCGTAAGTGGTCCACCGTGTCGAAGGCAAAAAAAAAAAAAAAAATTGTGAAAATGCTCGGCCAACCTCTCACGGCCTTTGCCTTCCTAGATATGCCGAGTATCTATTTCTGGACAGCTGCTAGGGCTTTGATGCGGGCTTCCAAGGATAGATCCAAGGAAGGGTCGAACCGAAGACCTGTCAAACACTAGTTACAAGACAAAACCTCAGAATTGCGTATTCAGACGATTAAAACATACAGTCCGTAGAGATGCTTGACACTCTGATTTCCTTTAACTCCCCTTACCTTGCAGTTTTTTCTAGAAAAAAATTGGTGTCTCATCCTAAAGAACAATATTTATCCTCTGTAAGGCCAGTCGGAACAGTAAGCGGCTTTTCAAATTTTCCTAATCTACTTTGAGCTGTATTTACTTCCCTTTCTTAATGTTCTTCCTGTCTTTAAATTACATTCTTAAATGAACAAAATATATATGCATACAAGTCATTTTATTTCTTATGTCTAAGAAATAAACTGAAAAGAAGCAATGAATGTTTTTTCCCCCTCTGAAAATGATGCACTGCTGGATTCTGTTAGAACCTGACTAAAGGGAAATAACACCGTAATCTGATGTCAGCCGCAGTTGCTTCCCGTTGATCATTAGGGCTCGGTCCCATGAGTTTTTGCTAAGGTTTGTATTTCTGTATTTATGTGTAAATGGTTTATTAAAAGAGCCTTTATTTAAAATATTTAACTCAAACACTGACAAATTATTTCTAAGAAATGCTTATTACGTGAAGTCTAAGAGCTGTGAGTCCACTCCAGACGATGAAGTATCGCAGAATTTATTTCTCCTCTATGGGCATACAGTGATACCTCGGTTCTCGAACATAATTCGTTCCGGGAGGACGGTCGAGAACCAAATTGTTCGAGAACCGAAGCAATGAAACCCAAAGGAAATAATGGAAACTGGATTAATTCGTTCCAAGCCCCAGAAAATGCCTATTTACTGGCCTAATTTGTATATAATATGTAGAAAAACATGAGTCTCAACAAGAAATAAGAAATAAAAGTGTATTTATTAACACACACACAAAAAAATGTACTGTACAGTACAGTAAATTGTGTTTCATTTACTGTACCTGTACCAAACTTTATGGCAGGAGGGAATGAATGTGGAGGGAGGAGGGAAGGGGGATGGTTATTGTCACTGATGACGCAAGCAAGGCGCGCTGGGCCCAATGAACGCCATTCGGCTCAACTCGGCTCATCTCGGACGTTCAGATGTTCGAGTTCCAAATATTTGTTCGAATTCCAAGACAAAATTTTCTCGAATTTCCTGGTCGAATACCGATTTGGTCGAAAGTCAAGGCGTTCGAGAACCGAGGTATCACTGTATTTCTTTTAAATAGAACTCATTACGGATGTGTGCAGTTCATATCCTAATTAAAATTTATTTAGCAATCACGCATTTATTTCGTACATGGCTTGCATCTGTGTCCTATATGGTATTTTCCTTTTGTCATTCTGTCAACAACTTCTTGTTTGGACGACATGATAACCCTGAAAATTCACGGATTAAAAAAACGAACATATTTATTGATGTGTATATATATATATGTTGATGTATTATATATGTTCAGTATGATAGCAGAATCTCGTTTAAGAAAAACAAAGTTTCGACTGTTTGATATCCGTTCTGGTATTAAAACAAGAATAGAAAGTAAAAACGTTTGTCTACAATATGTTTGATTCAAATTTCTCCACTAGCCTACCATTATATAAAAGAAATTTGCGCTTCAAAAGACCATCTTTATTTAGCTAAGGTACAAAACAATCGTCCATCATAGCAACACACCCACACCACAGGCCTAGTCTTAGACAATACAAACTGAATGCACCAAACAGTAAACAATTGTTTTAACAGTAGCACGAGGAGAGAGCTTCTGTCTTCTATTTGACCACTCTTTTTAATTATTGCTGTCTGATTCGTCCACAGTGAAATTTATATTAACACTCAATTCAGACAGCACTCAACTGTTCTCAGACTGCTTCAGTGTTCTAAACTGGTTAAAAATCTGTAAAGTTTGTAAGTTGTTTAGAGTGACACAACACAAAATGTAGCAGTTTATTTCACAAAAGTGAGGAGCAAGAGGTTTCTTAAAGTAGCAGGATACTCACAACAGAAAACATTAATCGCTTAGATATCACTCGTTGAGTATGTGACTTTGATTTGAGACATTAGAAATGGTATCATTCGTACAAATTAAAGGATAATAATATCTCCTTACATCACACACACTCACACGCACTTATATATATATATTCGTTTGCTCATGTCTTCTCTTCTATCATTCGATGATATTTTTTTTTCTTGCTTCATTCGGTTTTCTTTCCCTTCCTTTTTTAACCTTTGTACTTTGTTCATTCATAACGCGAGGGTTTTAAGCGAAAGACATGGCGGGGACAATGATACATTGATTAAAATATTTAATTCTGTAATAAAAAATGAAATAAAAATACCAATATTTTTTTTAACTTGAAACCAATGCATTTTCTGCTTAGTTGTCCTTCTTTAGGGACAGAAAAATTACTGAAATGAGGCCCACTGCGCTTTGAAACTGTCAGCCAATGGGAGAGCTTGAAACAAATGATCCGTCACATTCTCTTCACACTTGCTGCCAACATGCTTGTCTGTATGTTTTGTTTTTGTTTTTGTTTTTTTGGTTTTTTTTTCTCGGCTTGATTACTGAAAATCTTTACTGGCTGTCCTGTATATCTTCCTTGAGTATTACTCTTAATAACAACCCACACAATGCTTCTACTTTTTCACACCCCTCTGTCGGGTTTATTGCTGCTCCCCTCGTTGTCTTCCTCTGAGTCACGACACTCTTCGTTCTTGTTAACTGATTCATCTTTGTGTTTTCTGTATTTGTCTTTTGCTAGTCATTTGTACTGTTTGTTGTTCATCTTCCATTCCTTCTTATGTTGTTCATGTTTCGTTCTTGTCTCAAGCATTAAGAGAGATAACAGCAGAAAAACAATGGAGCAAGTCAACAACTGAGACAACTCGATCAGTTTATGTCTAAAATAATTTGTACAGGAGCGCAGTTTCTGTGAAATGTATACCTGCACAATCACCTGCATGCATGAAAACACACACAAACACAAAATGATGACTTCCTGCATATAAATGTATGCCTACATCCATCAATCATACATCATATACACGCAATTTTATCCAAACATACCTACATTAAACATGAAGATTATACATAAATCTATAACATGAATCACACATACATCATACATACAATCTATATACACTCAATACAGCACATTTATATCATACATCATCATATACTCATCACACATAGTCACTCATCAAACATGTATATAGTCATATATAATTATGTACGTACAACCGTACACGCCTGGGGAATAATGTGTTCACTGTGGGAATAAACTGTTCAGATAACTAGGAGGATCGTTCAAGTGTAAAAAAGGTGAAAACTGTGAGCACTTCATTTAGCTCTTCCATTATGTATTTGTGTGAAAAAACTGTTGACCTTTCCATGTGAACCAATCAACAATCAGGACAGCAGCCCTAACGTCCTTTCCCCCATCAAGAAAAATATTTCTTTCTCTCCCAAGAACAAAAAGAGTTGATTACAATGTTGAAGCTTAGTTTCACAGCAGATACTGTAAATACTCAGTCGCATACAAATATGCGCGTTCACACACGCACACACACAAGCTGTGACCCATCTGACATGACCTCCGTGTGAATTGTTACAAATACAAGTGGATCTCTTTTTTTAGTGGACTTTGTCGAGGAATATGGATGTCTGTTCAGTAAAATCATTTCCTAAAGAAACGTTTGCTGAGAAGGCTACAGCAGTGTACATAACACCACCACACCACACCACACCGTCACGTCACTACGTCAACACGTACACTGGCCCCGTAGGCCACGTAACATATGTCAGGATTGAGAAGAAAGGTGGGTCTGACAGGGATCTCAGTGTGGGTTCTGTACTTACATCATGATTCTTAAACGTCTGGGACCACAGTTGTCATGCTTAATACTACTGGCAGCCCCACACTTTGCCGTTAGGTCTACCACATCCTGTAGCCAGTGCTGACGTCAGCATCGCCTCCATAGGATCCTGTTTATAAGGCTACGATGTCCTGTATGTGCTGGCTCTGCAGCTGCACTTTCATCTCGATGACCGTGTATAGGACCAAGGCTATAGCCAGAGATGCCGATAGAATGTAAACCTTGGTTTCCACGCACAAAAAGTAGCTGTACCCAAAAGCCATTGCGCATCCGGTTGCGTGGAACATCCGGTATGAAGCAAAGGCCGCTTCCTGTTTGTGGCTGAACAGCACTCCAAACAAGGCTGAAACAATAAATAAATAAAGACAAATTTCGAAATCATTAGCCATTTATATCAGATTAAAATAATCTAGTCTGATTTTTTTTTTTGGTGAATGTTGTTTGAAGACCCATTCGGTCTTTTCCTGCGGAAGCGGAAATGACAACGCCGCGCGTGCGTGCTACTGTTTTAAAGGCCAAAGCTGGACACGATCAACACTTTGTCTCTCTGATTACTGCAACGACAGGCATGCAAAACAACAATAAGCCTAATAATAATACATGTGCTGGAAACACGATCACGTGATTACGTACCTCCTTCGATGTAATCGTTACAGGATTGTAGTCTATATTCAGAATACAAGATAACTAGGCAGACACCGTCAACTGATGCCCCACTGATTATATAACTATCCTGGACTGAATGATTGATTGATCGATCGATTGATTGATTAAGTTATAGTGAGTGATCGAAACTGCGTGCATCCAGTCGTGCTCAGCACACGCCATGAGTAGAAAATAGAAATGAGTAACAGCGTGCAGACCTTTAAAAAAGCGCAGAGGGTTGTTTATCTTTTTCTCAACGGAAAGAGCGGAAATAAACGAGACTGTTTGAAATCAATGCTACTTAAGATGAAAGTGCAGTTAATGGCTGCTAAGAGTCTGTGTCATGGAATATCTGAGAGTGAGAGTGGCTTCCCTGCAGCACTAGTTGGTTGAGTCTGCTCCTATGATGTTTACCTCGAGAAATGTAATGTTTTCCACCCTGGATACATTTACACCGAGAACTGAGACTTGAGGTACACTTCTCTCGTACCTTTCAACGAGTTGTCTGTACTTACTGTAGGTCTGGGTTTGCCAGATGGCATCGCAGAGTCCCAGACAACCAGCGACGACATAGAAGTTGGGGATGTCGTGTTGCTTGGGTTGCCAGAGGCCGAGGACGACCAGCAGGCCGGCGTTGAAGGTCGCTCCCGCGGCGATGAAAGCAAAGCGCTTGATGTGGCGCGCGACGTAGCCGATGAAGATGGACGACACTGCACTGGACGTCCCGAAGCAGATGAGGATGTGACCGATGTTCTGGAACCCCAGCGTGCAGCTGACGTAGGACTGAAACGGACAAGAGGTGTGGCGATGATCACAAAGGCAAAGGAGGGACAGGAGGAGGGATTGGTGTTTAACACCGAGTCAGCAGCTAAAGCTACATCACGGCAAGATAGTCAGCCCTGTAAACAGATTCCACATACAGAGAAAAATAGGGAATAATAATACAATATTAACACATAAAATGCTTCATTCCTGAGATTGATTGAAAAGTTGATTCCATGGTAGCAGCAATAAAAGTCAAAATGTCACTGGACAGATTTAGAATTCTCTTTTAGTTCTAGCTGCCTAATGGGCTTAACAGGGAAGTGTTGCTTATTTCTTGTTCTTTTTTTTCAGTCTGGATCCTGTATGCGCATGCTTGTGAACTTTCGTCCTCAATTGCCCCCGTAGTGGCATCATGTCTGACATCATATCTATTCTTTCTGTCGAAATTTGATGGCGCTGTTAGCTGATTGGTCAAAATAATTATTGTTCTCCTTTCTCATTACCACGTCCTTCCTGCTACTTTTTAAAAAAGAAAATAATGCTCACATATTTTCTCCATTAGCAGCCACACATTTCTGCAAGTCTGTCCTCGGAAGAGATGTTCTCCTTCCTTCACCTCTTTTACCCTCAGGCCCTATATGCTTTCATAAAAGCTGCGACACGAGGCTGTAAGTTTGATGAAAATGTCAGCTGGGGTATTTTTATTTTAAACCTTCGATACTTTATTGCTTTAATTTAACTTTGACACTCTCCCCTTCCTGCTGAACAAAGGAAGCAGAGTGCTCGGCATTGCTCAACATAAACCAAAGGTCAGACATATGTCACTGTCGGACTAAAGCAGCCAATCAGCGAGTAGTTTGAAAAGTCCTCCCATCCACCACACTCCTCTCCAGGGACACTGTCCACCCGCCGGTGCTGGCAGCAACATCCATTTACTCCAGTCTCATACCCGGGCTGTCTGCACCCTGTTAGTCAGTAACAGGGAATAATAATCAGTGTCAACACATCAGCTGGTGGTCGGTGGATGTTTGATGTGGAGGCTTTGACCTGTAGATGTGTGCGTGCGTGCGTGTGATGGGAAAAAAAGGTAAGGGCCGACAACTGTTTTCGTTTAAATCTGCCAACAGTTTGCCAGAATAGAGTGGTCCTCCCGCCGGCATACACCTCGGCCAGGCGTTATAACCGCCGACATCGATTATGTGACAAGACTGATCATAGCGATATCTACAGGAGTAGCCCGAGAAACGATTTCTGTCAGTTTTCGCTGAAATTGTCCGGAACATGTTGTAAACAGGTCTGAAGGAAGGATGGACTGCAGAACTATTTTTTTCTCCTTTTATTTCTTCTCCAGAACAATTTCAGCAGGCACAAGTTTAAAGAACGTGCAAATAAGGAACTGAGTCAGTATGGGTTTACATGGCTGTGTTTTAGTTACCCAGTCCATCTGGACAACCCTTGCCCCTGATATTCCCCTTTCTCTCCATCTCACACTCATCCGACATTGCCAAGAAAGAAAGAAAGATTCAACCACAGATTGATCAGCTATAGAAAGGGACAAAAGTGCTAGTTTTCCCCTTGATTGCGCTCAACCCACATCCATCATCCAGAGAAATTGATGAAACCAATGACCTTACGAACATCCTAATTAATATCTGCTTCCAGCCGGATTGTAACCTTGACGACAAAAGCCTGTCCATGAACTATTGTGACCTCACAAACTTGACCTTCGACTCAACGGACGTATATTTCTGCTGGACTACTTACAGACGAATTTCCCCGCATTAACTTCTATAAAGAGGCTAAAGCACATCTTCGCTTCCGGTTTAACTATCAACATCAAGAAGAACAGCTGCTGCGAACTCTCGTGTTGAGGAAAGGTCAAAAGCTCAACGGTCGGATGTGTTTTCAGTGTGTAAGTCGTGGGAGGTGGAGTTCGAGGACTTTTGCCAAAAAACGAAGAAAGTAAAGTAAGGAAGATGTGTAAAAACGAGGGCAGATGCGAGTAAAGTGTGACATCAGCTCCAGTCAGGTGACGTGGATGCTTCACTAAACACTGTTTATCTCCGACTGCTGGCTCCTTCATCACTTCGACAGTGGACGAGGGTGTGTTAAAGGGGCGATCGGTCCTTCTCGTGCAGCGCTCGGGTGAATACTGAGAACATCGAGTTAAATCCCTGTTGTTTTGTTGTTTTTTGTTTGTTTCTTTGTTTTTGTTTTGTTTTTTCGTTTGTTTGTTTGTTTTGTTTTGTGTTTTTTCTTTTGTTTGTTTTGTTTTGGTTTGTTGTTGTTTTTTGGTTTTTTGTGTTTTTCGTTTATGTTTTTTTTGGGGGGTTTTCTGGTCTTAATTTGCTTTTGTTTGGTTGGTTGTTTGTATGTACACAGGTTTTTTACCACTTTTCATCCACAAGCAGCAGTGCAAACCACGTCAGTCTTTTCCTTTGCTTCTATCATTATCATAGCTACCCCATGTGTGGACATTACATGTCTGTATTTGCTCACAAGAACCCAAACTCAACATCATGACTCAATGGAGCCTTCCGTAAATTAATTTTCAAAATCCAAGCGCACAAATAAAATAATCCCGCATGAAAAATAAAATGTCTGTACATGTAAACACTGACAGCCGTTCTTTACTCGCTACATTTTTGCACAACCGCTAGGTTTATTTAATCGTCATTTCTGGCTGAATAACATGTCCTGCCCTTGTATTCAACTTTACACCCGATATTTCGACCAGTCCTCGCTAGATGGCGCTTGAGTTAAAAGAATTCTCTGGCCACACGCGCGTGACGTCACTGTGAACCCCTCGCGCCGGGAGGTCACACGCACCTACAGGACAATTTCCGAGAAGGGAGTTGAGGTCAATAATTGATCAGAGGCAAAGCACTCAAAATCACATTCTTCTGGGGAAAAAAATTATTCCCTATCCAGGGGAAAAAAATTAACTTCCTGCGTGACTAATAAAGTCTTGTCTGAGAACAGGAGTGGTTGTTATGGTGACAAGAAATAACACCTTCTTCATTAATAGCATTATTTTGTTGTGGTCACGTGGTAGTACGACAACTTCTTCCGTTGGGCTCTGTACAGGAGCATGTTCACAAATATATGTGTGTGTGTTTTGTTATTGTTTGTTTTGTTTGTTTGCTTGTTTGTTTGTTTGTGTTTGTTTGTTTGTTTGACAGAACGCTCAGCACAAAAAGGTCAAAAGAACTCTTCATTAGCCTCAAGCTTCCAATAACACCTGCTAGCCCTATACACATAAGATTCACTGTGTTTTACAAGTGATATAAGGTGCTAAGAGGATGGATTGATAGAGCTCTGCTACCCGGGATGTGACTGTCTGGGTACTCTGGAAAGCGCAGATCATCGTCATCATCATCGTCGTCGCCGTCGACAATACTGATGCAGCGAAGCTAATCTAATCATAAAGTAAAACGCCTACCATGGTTTTTTCGTCTGGTCGATCATTGAGGAACTCAGAATATTTGCTCTGACAATGGCACCCGGGATTTGCCTTAGATATAGGTCACTGACTGTGTAATGAACGGTAGTGACCCGGATGTGAAGGTCTCGGGAATGGTGTGCACGTGACTCTCGTCCTCTGCTTGACAGGTTTGTGTGCACTCGTAATAAAAGCCACAATAAAAATACGGGATGAAAAACGATGCAAAAAATCCAGCTATATTTGTATCTCTGGCTTCTTTCTGGTAAATAGAAAACAGGTTCGAGGACTGGCGAGGGGAAGGGAAAGGCTACAAAGGTAAGGTCCTTTGGTGTACGATGATGAGATACTGAACTAGTAATGAAAATGTCACAGGTCTGGAAGAAGGAACCAGAAATAGAAATTGTAGCTTGAGTGGAATAGAAAGTAGAGCGTAGTTAGAAGTCAGCCATTCCTTCCTTCGTTGAAGATTCGCCATGTTTGCCAACTTTTAGGAACAGGACATTTCACTTGTTCAACCCAAGAATAAACTGATTTTCTTGCCTCTAAAACGCGAGATATCGCTTCAGGGATGCACTCAGAAAATTTATGGAACTCAATATCACCCAGGCAGTTTGAGGAATATTCTAGAGTTACCAAATAATTTATATTCCACAGGCAGTGCAAAGGTCTGCCTCTGAGGGACTACCACTTTGCTGTCTGACAGTTAAAAATCACATAGCACTTAAAGGCCAATCCGAGTGTAATATATTTTGACTAAAGTTTTAGAAGAAAGACACCAATCACTTTGGACTCAGAAAAAATATACGAACACACTTCTCTCTTCACGGTTGCGGCCCCTGGATGATCTGGAGCTGTATGAATGATAATTGGAGGGGATTGTTCATTACCATAATTTCGACCTGTTTCTGTACATGATGATACTTGTAAGTTTAGGTATACAGCGTGGAAAGGAGGTAAAATATTCGCATAAAGATTAACAGTAAAAACAGCACTCAGCTCCCCCTAGACATTCCAAAAATATATTTTGCGCTCTAGCACTCCTTTAACTGCCGAGAGAGGGTGTTACATCCATTTGCGCCTCTCGTGCTTGAGATATGACTCCAGCTTTCCAAGCATTTAACCTGTCATTTAAAATTTATCGGAATCTTTGGCCATGTCTCAGAAAGCTTTTAGCGTGTTCTTCTTTTACGGACAAACATTTTCCGCTCGGGAAAGCAACTCCAACTTGTCCGCCATGCTTCGTCGGCTCCTGCCTCGCACTCAAACCATTTTTTTTCGTGGAAAACACTTAAGCGGGCATCTGATGGACGCTGCCATCAACTCTCCTGTAGTTCGATCTTGCTGGAGTCCTTACAAACTAATGGTTCTTGTCGTTTGCATTAAAGACAAGCCTGCCTTTTTTTTTACAGGACAGCTTGGACAAGGGCGTGACCCTCGCAGGCAAGACGAGCGATGATGGAAAATTGAAGAAAGGTCGATGAAGAAAGAACCGATGAAATCAGTCTAGATGTCCACTTTACTAATTGTCCATATATTAACAAAAAAATTCGTTAAAAATTGCATAGATACAAAAAATATATAAAATAAAATACGGGGTATATGCTTGTGAACTCGCGCACGCGCACACAGACAAACACACGCACAGAGAGATCTTTGCCCCGGATTCAATCAAATAAGGGAATGTATTCCAAGAAAAAAAAACAACAACAAAAAACATGGAAGCAGCTTGTCGTGCTAAGCAATGTCGAAGCCCCAGCTCCGTTGTTTAAAGAGAACTCGATTTCCTATTCTCACTTGTTCGATTTTTTCTTAAATAAGCGTGGTCAATACCCTCTGTAGACAGAGTCAAGGGACTTCAATGAGGCAAGGTATCAACAAGGTTTTCTTTAGATCCGCGAGCTTTGCAAAGTATTTTTTTAGTTCCTTCCTTGTAGTCCTCGGGCAGTTCGACTTGAATGTGTTTTTGCCAAGATTGACATCAGGGTTTTTTAATCAAAATTTGTTTGACAGGCTTATCGGGAGACAGACAGACAGACAGACAGACAAATCCGCAGGCAGAGAAAGATGTAAATGTATAGTTAAATAGAGGGAGAGAGAAAAAATGTGTGCACCACGTCAGCAGCAAGTTTTTCATTTTAGCTTTTGTGGACAACTTCATTTCAAAGACTACTGGTCAAAACTGTCATCAGTGTCCTCCACACCCACCCTCGGCTTAACATTTTTCCTCTCAGAAAGAAAGAAATATGCAAGTGTTAGTATCAATAAAGAGAAATAGAAGAATTGAGAGAATGTGTACATGTCTATGTGTGTGTGTAAGTCTGTGTGTGTGAGAGAGAGAGAGAGAAAGAGAGAGTGGGTGCCTGTCGTGTCGTAGCCATGCCAACAGTAGTTTTCAACTGTCTAGGTGGCTGTTTAGTGTATTTTCTCGTTTTTTCCGAAGAGCTCTGTTATATCGAGGTTCCGTCTACAAAAATAGAATTAATGTTTCCTGTGAAATCTTTTAATTTTTTTCTCTAAGGTGTCTGTACCCGCTCTGAAGCTGTGCCATGGCGAGAAAAATGTGAGCTTTTATACTCACACACTCAGGGATCATCTCTCTTAACTCTGATTTTCTCTCTCTCTCTTATCATTATTTCTCCTCTCTAATACAGTCTGCTGCGAAAGTTTAGATGCACCTTGTGTATCACCAACTGTTGCTCAACTCATAGTAAAACCACATGTATATTCATATATTTCACAAGCTCACATAACTAAACATACTGATGGCACTCGTAAACCGGAAGTTAGTCAAAACACCACGTCAGCCATTTTGTCTGCTGCACATACACTCAGGTAAAAGTTGGTAAGAAATGAAAGTTAAGATTGTGAGTATTTATTTTGCAGACTACGTGACAGTGTATATAACACGCATTCTCGTAAATAAAAAGAAGGAATGATAAAGACCCTCAAAGATGAAAAATTTACCAAAGGATTACTAGAAAAAACTCATTTACCCTCCCCAACTATTCTCTATTACCGGACATAAACTTTCCACAAAGTCCGTTTGCTCCATAAACTCGATGAACACAGCTCAGTAAGAATAAACAATTGTCCAAGCCTGCAGCTTAGGATGAAAAATAAAAGAATCCAGCATAACATTATCTCCTACCTCCAATCTCCCCTTACAGTCATTAAAAAAACAAAACCATCTTAACTTTCTGCCATTAACAGAGCTTACATTCTCCTCCATTTTCAGCTACGCACTTTGTTTTGTTTTTTATTTGTTTGTTGACTTTTTGTGCTTCTTGTGTAAGACTCAACTTTTATGTGCTGTCGTTCTTGATTCCGCCTTTGTCCTAATTTACAGCGTTGCATTGACAAAAGCAAGATGGCCCCTTCCGGTTATCTTCCCTTGAGAGCAGAAACATTAATCTGCCCTTGCTGCATGTCGTCATCGTGGGACTGAAGCCTAACGGCGACAGCGCAAGAATAAAATCGATTTCTCGACATTTTCGTCCGCAAATGACAGCTCGTCAAGGAAGCAGCTTCCTGGTGCTGAAACTGTCCTCAAAGATGGCCGACAATTATTTTCCTTTCTAATCACTTTGCGGAACTTCGCCGACCTTTGCTAGAGGTTGTATACCGGGGGTCAAATCTGCGGGCATACCACTTCGGAATTTTTTTTTTTTTTTTTTTTGCCGTTAAGAAGCTCGATTTTTTTTTATAGCTGGTTTCGGCAGAAACTTATTTTAACCTGATGACCTTTCATAGAGCCTGAATACAGCTGTCATGTCTATATGCGTACCATTTCAGTTATTTTACGTTTTTTTAAGTTTAAAAAAAAATTGTCAGAACTCTCGGATGGACGCCTGGAGCAAAATGTGAGGTCAAAAACTAGTTTGACCTTTCTGTTTGCAAAAAATCAGGATTAAGAAAACTGAATAAATTCGTTGCAGTTACAGACGAAATTTTTATGACCTCTTCTTGTGAGACTCCACAAATGTATGCTGCTCTTGGTTGAAACAAATGTCTCTCCGTTTTTCTGAATTAATCAACAATTTATATAGCGAGCTTTTTATGCTTTTGCTACCGAGGAATTTCTTTTATTTTTCTGTGACCAAAGCCCTCGTAGCCCCTGTCGAGCAAAGACCGAGAAAATATATTGGAGAAAGAAAATTAGATGAAGCTGCTTTAGTCAATGTCCAGTCGAAACTTATGGGCCCCGTGATTAACAATTTAATTCTCTGTCACAGAGAAAGAAACTGTCGTATTTGCAAGCTGTGTCTCTCCATCCTTTCTTCAACTTCGACTTAATCGATCTTATTTTATTTTATTTTTTCCCAAAACTGTTATTAACCGTTAAAGCACGTGACTCTGTCCATACCTCTCTGCAATTTTCGTACCGACGCCTTTAAAAGATAAATGGTGATGCGAAAGCCTTATATTCTAGCCTCACTTCTACTCTGGATTTTTTTTTCAAACTTTTATAACCTCGTCAAGCCCTCAGCCGTCAGCATCATCCTCTTAAACTTCTTGTATGCCCTCCTCTGTGATTCGAACCCCCAACCCCCCAGCTTATCGATGATCTCACATCATTTCGTCGAAGGATAAGTCCTGCGAATAGGAAGAGAAAAAAGGAAGGCGAGGAGTGTTCAGCCCACTCCACTGCAGTCCCTGCCAGGGTGATCGACGTTCTGTCGGAGTGGTCTGCAGTTCCGGTCTTTAAAATTAGCGTCTTGAAGAGCGGCGCCATCTATCGCGTGCGCACGCGCGGCGACCTGTCACCCCGAAGTCCTCTGTTACTCCGAGCTGTCCACTTTATCCGCGCGGACAGAGAGGCAGTCAGGGAGGAGAGGGTTGTGGGGTGGATGAGGAGAGGAGGGGAGGGGTGTAAGGGGTGGGAGGGATGCTGGTCGATGTGTCTTCATCGTCGGTGGTGAGAGCGGGAGGACGCACGCGCGTGTTGTCGTGTAGCCGCCGGTCGCTCAATGCCAGGGTTTGTCCTTCCGCGCGACAATGTCCCTCGGCACCCGGGGCAACCTGTGTGATGTCTGTGGAACTTGTTGCACAAACTACCGCCTACCCCATCAGGAATCGAAGAACGCGAGAGAAATATAAGATTATTTGCATTTGCTCCTAGATTGTAGCATGACCAGCAAAGACAAGGTCTTTATTTATTTATTTATTTTGTCTGGTGAATGTTTGTCTGTCTGTATATCCCATCTGCTAAACTTCCAAGCATCAATCAAATACAAGTACCCAGAAAAATATCTTGGTTAAACAATTTCTTTTGTTAAACGTACTCTCTTTTCTTGACATGTAACTGGAAAAACAGTTTTAAAAAGTCGAGGTCTGATTAGTATTTTTTTTTTACCGGAGACTTCTGGGTTTCATCGATGTCTCAGACAATGGTCGAGTGTCGATGGTCACAAATGTTTGCTAACCCTAACCCTGATTCACTGATTGGACAGGCTAGAGGTTTGAGTAATTGTATCCGAACCCGAAGAACTCGATTCGAAACCTGTGTGACGCAGCTTACGTTTTTCCTTTGCTCCCCATCGCCAAGATGGCCTAGCTGTGGAGCGGGTACCAGACTCTGTAGAGGGTTGAGGAAAGAGGGCAATGAGGAATAAGATATGAGTACAGCCCTCACAAAGACCCCTAGAAAAAAATTAACTGTCTAATACCCAACTCACCTGTAACCGTAAGGTCAAAGTTTAAGACAGAAACCTGTTACACATCCACAGAATGTGTCTCCAAGACGGGATTCGAATCCAGGACTAACGACCCTCAGTGTATCAGAGAGTATTTTGGCATTAGGCTGCCTTTCATCTTCCCCCAGCTCAGTAAAAGGATTCCATCAAAGGGGTCATTGTGGGTTCCTCTGACATGTTTTCCTCCCAAAATCGAGTAAAAGAGGGATGCTGGCATTACATCTTTCTGACAGTCGCTTCTCACAAGAAGTAAGGTATGGAGGGGGAAAGTGGATCGTTTCAAGCATCAGCACAGACACACACACATGTGATATTTTCTCTAAGCCAAACACAATGCGTGGTAGGGAAGGGTAGATAAAAAGTCTAGACTGAATGAAACAGCCCGCGGGTAAATACCACCACCACCACCACCACCACCACCACCACCACCACCACCACTCCATCAGGAACCTGACAGGACACCATCCTGCACTATTCTATGAGCCTGACATACCGCCAGGTCTCTCAGTGGACTCTGATCTCTTGATAAGAGACAGAAGCAGCGGCCTGTCTGGTTAGTCCAGGATGCGACTGTTGCGGGTCTGGGGCGTGAAGCATGAGGCAGAGGTAAGACTACCTTAGGGTTAGCTGTGTGCTGGAGGCTTTCCGTTAAACTGAAAGCAAGAACAGGCCTAGGAAATCAGGTGATGATCTAGAGGCTGACCGTGTTAAACTAAGGGAAGTGTGGTAACTATTTATCTATAACTATATTTTATATTGTGTGCTTTGGAAGTAAAATATTCATAGTAACAAATGAGAGCTAACGATTAACAATTTTTTGAAAAAATGTTTCAATTTCTATGTAGATATCTACAGTTCGGATGTAAATGTGGGTGGAGGGTTTCTTCTCTTTATATTTAACATGTTCCCTGTCCAGCACACGTCAGGTGTAAAAAGACCAGGAGAATAAGCAATTCCTGTCAGGACAGAAGTTCAATGAAGACAATTACATCCTACCTCATACAGAACCTGTTACGGGCTGGAGTCAGAGTTGATGCCAAGCTGTCTTACCAGGCTTGTCCTTGTTAGATGCATTTAACATCTGACCTACAGAAGTCATTCTATTATTGGTCTTGTCACTCCATATAACCTTTTAGCAAAGACTCGAGGCTCCACACTTATATCTTATATTCGCTGATTGCCCGAAGTTTTGTTGGAATGTAAGTTGAAACTTCATTTTTTCATTTATGTCCTTTTCCCGATCATCTGTATGAAATATGTTGTCAAAAATAGTAAAATTTATCACTCTACTGCCACCGCCATCATCATCATCGTCGTCGTCGTCATTGCCGTCGTAGGCACAAACTAATAAACACTCTCATAGACGCACACGCACACGCACACGCACACGCACCCACACACATTCCCAGATATGAGACAGAATGTTGCGAATGAGAACGAACAAGATGAAATGAGTTCATTTCCTGTCTCATTCTCTCCCCTAGGAGGCCATTTTGCAGCTGTAATCTAATCCCAAAAGCCAGATGTCCTTTTTTAAAGACCTGTTGTGTGGACCGGTGGCGGTCGTTACAGTCCTGCTGGCCGACCCCCGGAGACCCCTAGAGACTGCTGGGTAAACCCTGGCAACCACCAAGTCAATAACAGACGCATTGTTGCAGTGCCAGGCAAAATATTTATCGCACGTGCAGCCCGGCAAAGCAGTCGCCCGAGCGATCCAACGCAACACGTTCTTGAGACGGTCTCTGCGCATGCGTGTGTGTGTGCGCGCGCATACTCGAGTGTGGCTACACGCATGAAATAACTATTATTATTAACACATGCATGTGCAGGTGAACTATTTGAACTGAAAATCATTTCAATGGTACGAAGAAACATTTCACTTCTTGCCAGCGTGGGAAGATAAGACACCTGGAGGAGTGCGGGTCTAGTTGGTTTGTTCGAGACGCTTCCACCTAGCGGCCATTTTCCACTGACAGTAAAGGAATAATAAAGTTGTGGTTTGTGGGGAAGAGATGAGGCTGGGATGTAATACCCAGACAAAAAGCACCATCATTAAAAAAATATTCATTAGAGAAAAAAAATACGCAAGCCTCACGACGAGTTCGGAACCCAGGGCCTTTACCCTCGTTGACTTGGTCTTTTACTGCAATCCTCCCTAGGAATGAAGCAATCACAGCTTGTGTTCTTTCCAGAAATGACGGTTATAGCTCATCTCTCCACTCAATTAGCATCGTCTTCTGCTCTGTTGCTCTCTTCAAGGAGCGGTGGCTTCTGACTCAGCCGTGAGATTCTGGGGTTAGCCCGACACAACACCGAGAAATGAGTTCTTGAGCCTGAAAAATACCTGACACACCTCGAGATGGGAGCTGGAGTTAATCGTATTTCTTGTTTATGTTTTTGTTTATGTGTTTGTTTTTGTTTTTGCATGCTATTTGCCCGTGTCGCTCCTCCAAGAATGGGCTGGAGTGTTATTCGGTGCATCGCACTGAGCGAATGTTGATGTGGATACTGCTAAGTAGTCTCAGAGCTATGGAATTTGATGATGATGATGATGATGAGGAGGAGGAGGAGGAGGAGGATGAGGATTAAGCTACACCTATTTAAAGGTCCACAAAACCAGACATGTGGAAGTGGCCGCAAACTTCACGCTTCATCTCTCTTCCAACACATCCCTCCTCCTAAATTTCTTTCCTCTCATTTTCCTTTTCATCTTCTCGCAAGGACAGCAGAGATAAATGTGTGAATGCTATTCGTCATTAATCTTATGCCTTCTGGAATTTGTATTTGTCTGGCGGAATTCGCTTTGCGTCAGAGGAAGAGAACAAAAATAATAGAGATATGCTTTGACGAAGACTGAAATGACGGCGATGACAGGTTGCAGTTCTGGGATGATGAAAGGAAACAAAAGTAGGACAAATGGGAGTGTATACAAAGGGCAGGAGGCGGGGTGAGGTGAGTAGACTCCGTGATACAGGTCAGTGCGACATTTTCTCTTTATGATCCGATTAAGTTTTAAAACAATAATTCCCAAAATGTGAAAGATCTAAGAAAGAAAGAAAGAAAGAAAAAGAAAAGAAAAGAAAGAAAAGGAAAAAAGAAAGAAAAAAAAGGAAAAGAAAGAAGAAAAAAAGAAAGAAAAACGAAAGAAAGAAAGAAAAAGAAAAGAAAAGAAAGAAAGGGGAAAAAAAAAGAAAGGAAAAAAAAGAAGAAAAAAAAGAAAAAAAAAGAAGCAAAGAAAGAAAAGAAAGAAAAGGTAAAAAGAAAGAAAAAAAGAAAGAAAAAAGTAAACAAGAAAGAAAGAAAGAAAGATTACTGAAAAAAAAAGAAAATAGAGCTAAAAGAAATCAGAAATAAAGGTGACGCGAAGGCACGGATTTGAACCAGACTGGCTCCCAAGGACCAGTGCCAGTTCAAGCAAGCCTCTCACCTGAGAGACCAGTACTCATCCACCACCGACCCACTCACCTTGGTGAAGTCGCTGAACATGAATCCCTGCTCGAGGCCCATGAAGACGACGAGAGGCACGAGCAGGCAGCACTTGGAGTCGCGCAGCATCTTCAGGGTGGACGCGAAGAGCTCGAAGGATGTCAGCGAGAACTCCGGGTCGGCGCTGCGCTTGCCCACGTGCACCTGGTCCACCAATGCCACCACGATGACCATGCCCATCAGGCCGCAGGCCAGGTAGGTGGTCAGCAGCATGTACTTGGTGGCATCAGGCACGAATGCCACTCCCCCCGCCGATGCCGATCCCCCGGCTCCCAGCATCGCGTTGCTGTAGAAACCATCTGCGGAGGAGCGGTTCAGCGGGCAAGTGCTGACGCCGCACAACGACTCCGAGACGTTGTTAGGGGACGTAAGCAGGAGGGAGAAGTAAGGAGCAGCAGAAGTCGACGACAACGACGAAGTCCAGGGAGGAGGTGGAAGCCCCCCTGGCCGCCTGTGGTGTGAGGAGTCTTTCAACATCCCTGGCCGGACACTGCTGGAAATGTTGAAGCCACCGTTGACAATCTCCTGTCCCTCCAAAAAGAAAGGGAGGTGGTGGCCATCTTGGGAACTCACCCTCGAGTCCAGCAGCAATCCAGCGTCCTCCGTGTAGTTTTTACCCAGAACGAGGGCCGAGATGAGGTTTCCCCAGATCTGGCTGCTGCGGAAGAAGCCGAAGAAGATGCCCATGAACTTGTTGATCGTGTCATCGGAGGATTCCGCGAACCGGCGGTGCTGGGCAAAGGTCAGGGCCAGGGTGGTGACATAGGTGGCCTGCGCGCTCCACATGGGGCCGGCCAGGGCCCCTAGCATGACGCTGAGTGGGATGAGGAGGTAGTGCTTGGGGTAGAAGTTGGCCGCGAAGTAGCAGAAGTAGAGCGAGAAGGCAAGCACCATGGTCCACTTGGTGGTCAAGCGGTTGATCAGCCATGGGGCCAGCAGGCACGACAGCACCGTGCTGCCGTAGATGACGCTGATGGACACCACCCCTACTCCACCTTCGGGGTTGAGTGTGCTCTGCAGCCCTTGTAGGGAGACGAAGGCTGTGAAGACAAACATGAAGGCCAAGCTCAGGGAGAAGATGTTCTTCATGGCCTTGGGCTCGGTCATGTACCGGACCTGTGTGAGTGCGCAGACAGAACGGAGGAAGCATTAGTCGCTTTAAGTCTCTTGAGATCGAGAAA
Source organism: Pomacea canaliculata (assembly GCF_003073045.1). Taxonomy (NCBI): domain Eukaryota; kingdom Metazoa; phylum Mollusca; class Gastropoda; order Architaenioglossa; family Ampullariidae; genus Pomacea; species Pomacea canaliculata. Next base: position 7,299,466 of record NC_037593.1, read on the forward strand.
TGATATTGTGATTTAGAACTTAACTCCGGTCACTAACTTCCCTTTCTAACCCCTCCCTTCTCTCCTCTCCTTCTACATCCATCCCGTCTTTGAGATCTCAGTGTTCTCTCCCTCCCACCCCAACCCCCACCTGTCCATTTCTCTATCTTTCTATCATCCTACTAGGAACTCACGTTTTTTCGAGTTTGCTTTTGTTTTTGTTTTTGATTTTGTTTTGAGGGGGGGGGGAAATAAATCAGAAACTTTAACCACTTTTGCATGAAACAGTTCTTCAGATGCCAGAACTAATAGTGGAACGGAGTGGACTGAAAGAAGTGGCAGGAGGGGGAAGAAAAGAAATAAAACTGTGCAATGGAAGGGTTAACTGAAAAACAAGTGAGTGGATGGAAAGAAAGAAATTAGCATTTCATTACAATTTAAAAAAATTTATTTTGTAACCTCTAACCTCTTCGAAAACTTTTTTTTCCCCTCTGACTCAAGAACCTTCGTGATCATTTGTCTTGTCTCGTTTCTTCCACCCGTACTTCATACCCCCACTTAGCCGTTTTCTCGCATTCTTCCATCCTCATTTCCCCGGATCCCTCCACCAAAAAAAAAAACAAAAACAAAAAAAACAACAAAAAAAACAACAACAAACAAACAAAAATAAACAGCAACCACATCTACTCCACGTATTCGGTTGTGCTCACTGACTGCGTTTCCACCGCTGACTCGGTAGGTTACAGTGCTAATCATCTCCCTTTCCACCTTTCTTATCTCCCTTATCTCTCTCGGCGGCACTATCTCTTTCATCTGGGATTCAACAGTCAGTCGGTGGCTCAGATCACAAAGCTGTGTCTGTAAACTGTGTTGTCAGTCACCTTTTCTTTTTAAACACAGCGCGCTTGGGTTTAATCATGTCGACAACTACCTCCATTGCTTTTTCAGAAAAAAATAGTGAAATTTATTCTTTTTAAACACATGATGAATGATGTTTATATACGGTGTTTCTTTGAAGACCAACGCCGGAACATTGGACTGTAAGTAGCTAGGATTTGCATTGTTCAATCTCTCCCAAAAATCCTTACCAAGCACAGAGATCAAAGGTCATGAGGTCAAGAACTGAAGAACTGGTGTATGACGATGTGTGAGAGAGAGAGATGGGAAGAGAACGGAAATAACAAGAACTAATGGAATATAAGAGTATTCATATCCTCGATTTATTTTTCATCTCTTTGCCTTTTGTTTTCCTTCTTTACTGAACTACTGGTGTGAGAGATTCAATGATTTCATTCATTCTAATCACGGACCTTATTAGTTTGTGATTCTAATTCATTCATCTGACACATTTTATCTGTTGGGTAGCCAACATAGTAAGGACTAGTAGACTTTTCGCACAAAACATAAACAAGTGTAATATTAAAATACAATTTAAAAAGCAATGTATACTCAACAATAAAAAAAAATCTTAGTTGTAAGTTCTTCTCCACTTTTTCGTTCATTTTCCCGTTCAGAATGAATTAGCTTCTTCGTCCTTTCAAGCTCACCTGTCTGAGAGTGTCGGCATCTTTCGGCAAAGTATGGTAAGTCGTGGCAACCGTGTAGGAGTGGATGGTGGAGCGCCGACGAGACTTCTGCTGCGAGTCGATCCACTCTTGAGACGCGTTCAGCTCGTCGCCGTCGTGGTGCAGGCCGTGACCCGCCGGCGGGGGCACGAGGTAGCGGTCTTTGGCGTTCGGCGACGTTGAAGCCGCCATCTTGTTCTGAATATCGACCTGCAGACAGAAGAAAGAACAGCCACTGGGAATAAATTTTTATATCAGAAACTTTTGTAGCCGACATCTGATTTAGATAACAGGAAAAGTGTTGCAAGGTATCAGCTGTTGCCATGGATCCTTCACTTTCTGACAAAACTTTCTGCGTTTTCTTTGACTCCATCACAACCTGCACCGGCTGACCCCAAGGATGTGTTTTATCTCTGTTTCTGTTTATTCTGTACACCAACAGCTGCCGCAGTATCGCAGCTACATAGCCACGAAGGACGTTTCCGTCACGTGATACACACGTTAGGCACTGTCCGCCATCTTGCTACCATCCCAGCGTTTTTTCAGCGACTGTCAGCGGTTTGTTGCCATGTCTGATTTACTGACTACAAGTTCTAACCGCCACCTGAGTGAGACTTTTATTTCCGTGCTCGATCGAACGAGAAGGGTATGGAGGAGACAAACTGGCATGGCCAGGTGTGACCTACACTCAGGTGTGCAGCTACCTCGTCTCCAGATGAGTTTATTGAGCAGTAAAATGTGATAAATAATTTTCTTGGTGCGCAATATTGTCAGGTAGAAAAACAAGTGAAATGATGTGCCATTTGTTTGCAATTGATCATAGGATGACTTTAATCAGAAAACATAGTTGGTAGAAGCATTTGTTTACATCATAGCACTTGCTTTGATTTTTAAGTTGCTTTTACTTGCCAGTACTGATTTCAACTTTTTTTAAGAGGGTTGGTCTTAAAGACTGGGATGTGGGGGGCAGAGGTTCTTGACTGGGGTTGGCCTTTAAGAACAGTGGAATGTAGCTCTGTGGGGGGGCCAAGAGATGGCCACTAACGGTGGGGAAAGCTTCACGCCCTCGGCGCGAGGGACGCTGAGTTGTTGCAGATGGCTGGCGGGGATGTACACGTGTCATTTACTGCTCATCGATTGCTTCGCCATTATGAATGCATGACCTGTGATACATAGAACGTGTTTAGTGCGGCTTACAGTGTAATACTACCTACCTCAAGACTTGTACTGGTAGTAGACATACACAGCAATCTATGTTCATCCAGTTTACTTTAGGTCCTTGACGAGGGGTAAGGGTTAGAGGTCATCTTGGTCTGTCTTCTCTAGGTTACAAGATTGGACTATTTAGGATACATTCGTGCACTAACCTTTGGCGTGCTTCCCCCCTCATTTTGCCTTTTTTTTTTTTTTTGTTTGTTTGTTAAGTTACAGAATAATTTTGGTTCAGATTTTATTGCATGTCACATTGCCAAACAATAACATCTTCCTCTTATTGACTGAGGCAAGAAGTGACCCATCGATACCAGGTAACTGTCCACCTGGCCACGGACTTTGTTATAGTTCTATGGAATGTCCTGGAATCTCCAGGAGCAGTTTATTTCGAAGGCTCCAACATGGTCCGTTGTCGGATCCAGCTTTCACTAGATGTATAGGGGGATGTGAATGAAAAGACTGTTGTAGAGTTTTAGTTTGGTCACCAAGATGATGTTGCTGTTTTATGTGGATGTTAGTTTATTGTCACTGTTGTTCTCTGAGAAAGTCTGATCCTGATCCTTGTTGTTGGTCTAACATCCTCTGTGAGGATTGTTTGAAATTGTTTCCTTTCACTTTCCTTCCACTTGGTCATAAGTCAGAAAGAATTTATTTAAAAAAATGTTTCTTAGAAAATAAACGCAATGGCATTGAGGTAACATTTTAATAAAATATAAACTTTGACTTGAGACAATGGCTGACAGCAATTAACTAATATTTACCGTTCCAACTGTCACATCATCATGACCAGAAAAAATATGTTACATCATAATCTTCAAAAACTAAGACCATTATGGCTGAAAACAGTCGCACACGACCTGAGGCTCTAGCAACATGATATAATAAAAAATACATTTACACCTGGATACAAAGTGTTTTCTGTTTCTGTCCAACACCTGGCTTTGAATACAAATCATACAGTTAAAGAAACAACTCCAGCCAGGACACTCAGCAAGTATCTGGAAGAAATTGTTTGCCTGCAGCTGGTAGAAATAGGCAAGATGCAAGTGGGTCCATCATTCAATATTCATGTGGACCGAGTTTTCGAGATGACTGGCTGCTGACCCATTTCCCTCGACTTAGAAAACAACCTGACATAGATGACAAACCTATTACTTTCACAACCCCCAAGGCAGGTCAACAAGAACTGTCCACAAAGAAAGCAACATACTCCATCCATACAAACAGCGAAACAAACAAGCGCAGTATGTGGCATGATATCATATTTTGCACCGGGGCGAATGGCAAAAGTCCAATGAAAGGGGAAAAAAATATTTTTCATTGTCGGCGGAAACACTTTTTGAGGAACCTTCGTCGGGGATAAGGTTTCCGTGAAATGAGTTATGATGTAGGGCCCAGCGTGTGCTTCTCTGAAAACTAATTTGATTTGAGGCTTGCATTCAGATAACTGCCACGAGAGACTGTTTTTTTTTTTTTCAACTGTCACTTTCTCGGATATCAATCATAAGCAAGACAAATGACTATCTATGTATCAACCAGTTTCATGATGTTTATGTCGGTATCAAGGTAACTACTGAGAAACAGGTGGGAGAGTTTTAATTTAAAGCTTGTAGTCAGAAACGCGCGGACACACACACACACACACACATACGTTATCACAGAAACACACAAGCTCTCTCTCACAGGCTAACACACACACATAAGTTATCTCACAAGCATACACGTTAACACACACACATACACCCATTATCACACAGTGTATATATGTATATGTTATATGTCTGTGAAAGCTATATAAAATATGTTGTCATAAATAATATTGAAATGTAACAAATTTCATTGGGTTCTTTTTTATCATTACCATTGTGGTCGTCTTAATCATCATCAAAATCAAAATCATTATCATGATCATCATCATCATTATCGTCCTCATCGCTTTGTCATATGCCACCTTCTTTTCCGCTTTTCCCACAAATTATTCATTATGTAAGCGCCACGCTACTCTCGACATCAAAGTAGTCGAGGGCAATAAACATTTTTAATTTTTTCATAGTAAGATACGTTCCTTCCATTCTCATTGCCACACACACACAAGTATTATATCAGGATCACCAGTAATGTTCACTTAGCACCGTTGTACACGTGGCAGGACCACCCTGCACTCTGTCGGCTGGCGATGTAATTGGCGGAGGCAGAAGTTGGCCATACAGCCTCACTTCAAAGCAGTCATCCGACATAACGGCCACCCGCGATCAATAACGGGATCTATGCCGATGGCAGCAGCATCCCCCCCTACACTACACACACCCTCCCTTGGCCTGGGGAGGGTTGCCAGAGCTGCACTTTTGGGGAATTTCATGCTGTCTACATTTTTACAGTTTGTGTTCCGGCCAGCGGCAGGTAACTCCAAATGGTTGGAAACCTGAGAGCAGCGGAGGACTGAATGATGGAAGGAAGGAAAGGATAAAGGTCGAGGTCACTGCTGGTGATGAAGATTAAAGATGTCTGGAATGTCAGGTTTATTTCTCGCAGTGATGTCTGCTTTCTGTCTCACTTTTGTTTTCCTTTTATCTCCATGCAAGGAGTTTGACAGCTTAGTCGCCGGAAAAAATCCAGGAATGAGACCAGAGGAACAAGAAAAAGACACACGATATTTAATTGTCGATTCCTGCCAACTTCCAATCACTTTTCTTTCCTACCCGAGCATTTTATAGCTAGCTCATCTATAAAACAATTCAACCACCGCAGAACCTAATATCTTTTTAACAGAATTATGCTCGAACTTATACAGTTAGTTCTACAAATACACCAATCGTGCTTGACGCAGTAAGTTTAAAGTTTTCGACATTTAAAAAAGGAAACCTAGATCTTAACCTTGCCTCTAATTATAGGCCAGAAATAATCAACATTCTTATCAATCACTGAATTTTTTTAGGAATTTTTTTTTTTTTGAAACATTGCCATTGACCAAGCGTTTTCTTTGCTTATTTCTTATACCAAAACAAAAGCCTATCCCTCAACCCTCACCCAAACTCAAACCCTAACCATGATTAAAACCTGAACTCAAAATGCACCTTGTGTATACTTATTCAGCTAACACACACACACATACAAACACACACACACACACACACACACGCACGCACACACACACACACACACGCACACACACACACACACACAAATACACTGTCCAGAACACAAACAAATAGCACCAATGTCATTATCCTACAGCGGCTTGAAGGAAGCCAATCACCGGTTAATTTAGTCGAAATATTGCATTTTTATTACAAAAAAAACAAAAATGAAAGACGGTGTGTGCATGCATGTGAGGTCTAAATGTTGGAAAATACAGTCGTGTTCCTGTCTACAGCTGCCTCCAATGCTGTCGTCCATGTTCCAACATTCCAGTCCTCTAACTACATACCACTGACTACACAGAACTTCAACAGCAAATGTAGACTAGTACATGGAAGCAACATATCAACACAGGCTGCCTCTAATGAGATGTTGAAACCTCTTTACACTCACATCAACCTGCAATGTGGACGTTAGGCCGGAAGCAACACTCATTATCAGGATTTTTTTTTTTCAACCGGCAACTTTCTCCTCGGCCCTTTAGCAACATTGGATTCCACACAACAAACATCACCGTAAACTACAACCGATATCATCCAGCCTTTCATTTTTTTTTCTTTACTTCCATTGACAAAACTCTTTTTGTGTTGGTGCCAGCATTTGCAGCTCTCTTCACGTGCCTGCGCTTTGGCCAGTAAACATGGAAGCACAGCCTGGGTCTCATTCAGACAGCAAATGTTTCTCCACTGTTTGCTTCATTCAACCGACACACTTTGTCTCCATTGTCTCTAAACATATTCCACAAGGTCTGTATGGTATTCATCCATTAATCATGTCTAAACAGTCCATGATTCTCTTAGCCGGTCAGCTTACCTCTACCGTCTGTACTTATTTCCGTCAGTTTATCTTCCCTGTCTGTACTTTCAGACACTATCTTTGTCTGTCCATTCTATGCCTCATTCATTCAGGAACCTGGCCGGTCTGACTGATGGTTGCAATGTCTGTACATCCCTCGCTAAACATATCTGTACCGTCCTTACCTCATTCATCCGGTAAACATATCTACCCTGTGCGTCATTCAGCCAGTAGTTAGCTCCCTGAATGACCGCCTCTCACAATGGAGGATTCCCGCAAAGACCTAATAACATTGTCAGAAAAGCAAGTAAACAGCAACGGAAAAAATAACCGACTGTCGTCAGTTCCTTTTAGACAAACGCACACCTCAATTTCCTGTTAGAAGGCCGCCATCATAATGTCGCAGCACGTGGTTATAACGGTTGCCTCAGACGTCATTCCCCCCACCGAGGGGACGAACACCCGGCATCAAGACGGAGACAAGAAACTAGTTTCACTCCAAGCATGAAGTCATGCATGAACACTTGTCACTCACATTCCTTGAGTGCCTTGAATTTAATGTTTATGATGGTGTTGTAAACTGTTTCTTATGTCGTAAGCACCTAGCACTTCTTTTCTTCTTCTTTGCATCCGTTGTAGCGGAAACACGCTGGCACACAGCTTGGGTGAACCACGGATGTATAAAGTGGACTGCTGTCTGTCTGCCGAGACCAACGCTTAGCCTCTTGTGAAGTCTTCCGCTAGTAGTCTCGGCGAGCCTAAACAAAGACTAAACCGGAAGCTTTGTACACACCTGCCTCGTTTTAGTAATTAAATGGAAAAATCATCTGCCAGCACTCCAGTAATACAACTTCGTGGGTGAGCTGACGCCAGCAGATGATGATGATGATGATGATGATGATGGCAAAAAATACAACTAATGTCCATTACTTTTCACTTTACTGCTTTAAAAGTATAGTTCTATGTGGGTACGACGAACAAAGACGATAATTATGGTCGTTTACCTTATCTGATCTGATGTTAGTAGATGTGACGACCTTTGCACTAACCAAGTTCCAGTGTCGTCAGGTGCCACGCGGACAGCACGCACGCGCCAAGTCAATGAAGGAAGGTAAGATAGTGTGGAGAGCAGAAGCAGTCAGCGAAGGTAAAACAAGATATTGTGGTGGGACCACTCTAGCCTGCATGGTGCCGAGCGGATGTGGCTACAAGTGCTCTGCCCTTGCCTTGCAGGCCGTCAACAGGACGTAGCAGAGCCGTTGACGGTTGTTTCCCTTTCGTAAATGGATGCAGCGTGGGTGGGGAGTGAGGGGTGGTCTCCTCTCATTTTTATCTTTCTTTCGTTGATTCATTGTCTCCTTTCTTCGCGTGGTTTTTTTTTATTTCTCCATTTTGCTTTTCTGCTCTCATCAAACCCGTGTTTACCCATGGTAGCCTTGACATTCATAATTACCTCCGCGAGCTTCTGCAGGTTGTTAGTTTTTTTCAATATAACCTTCAGCAATTTGGTTTATTTCCATGGAATTTTCTGGCATCAAATGATAACAACCAACTGACACCTAATAGCCCTGCATTCACCACGACATTGTGGACTCAAAATTCCTATTGTGATATGACATCGACCCTGTCAGGTAGATAATCCTATCTGTTATCTTTTATTACCCATAAATCCTAATCCTTGAAAACACACGTTAACACCAGTACATAGACTGTTCAAAGTGTTGGGTGAGTAGGTGACATATCAACAGCTCAGAAAAGTAGTTTGTCAGCAGCTGAACTACTAATAACAATAAAGGTCGGGAGGCAGACAATAATGTAGCCTGTACTCTCTACACCTTGTCACGTGGTTTTACCTTCTCTCTGAGTTCATCCCAGCTCCCTTCCTTCTCTCCTCACCACCCACCCTCACCCACGAAGAGGAAATGCTTCAGCAAAGTTATGTCTTTGAAACGATGGAAGCTATGCTTTGCTGAGGCCAGGATAATGAGAATGGATGTTATGGTTGCTGAATTTGTTTCACTCCTTCTACTGTCCTCATTAAAGATCACTGTGAGCTTTGTGTAAAAAATGAAACAAATCGAATACTAATAAGAAGATTGAAACAGGTTCGCAGATACAAACATAGAGATAGAAAGAGAAAATTGAAAGGAAGAAACGGGCTACGAAACAGAGAGAAAAAATATCAGAAAAACAGAACTACAGCCACACAGCTCCACACAGGGACAGACAATAATAACGAGAACATTCGGAATACTTTGTCCAGAGTCTTGGTGTTGTCATCTACGCATCATCATTTCTTAAACCTCGCATTAATGCAGTCTGTGTCTGTCTTTCGTGAGCTTCGCAAATTATTATAATTATTGAAAACAATGGAATAGAAATAAGAGCACAAGGTGTCAATACGATGCACACATAAAGAATTTACATTGATAGATATTTTCATATCAATTCAATGAAACTGTTTGTGTAATAGCATACAAAATCTTCATCAATTATAAAATCAAAATACATATAACCCTGTAGCAAGCATATTTAGAAGGGAATCATCTCTAGTGTTCAGTGCTTTATACAGAAAACGAGGACTTTCCATTAATCCATGTTATCCAGCTAGTCAAGTCAAAGAAAAGGTAACTCCGACACTCCTGCAATAGCACCCAGAAAAAAAAACTATCAACAAAAAAAAAAACATAATTTGTAGTAGATAACAAAATAATTATTTCTATTTTTGAATTCTGTATCCAGAAAAGGACTAAAGTCACAAGCCAGTTGCGAATAATTAAAAAAGATGCAAATGGAATGTGAAGGATGCTAGGATTGTGGGAGAGGTGGGGAATAGAAGGAAAGACCAAAAGGAATAAGAGCAAGACATATCAGACACAGATAAACAGGTGATGCCACAGGGGGTGTACAGGGCTCGGATGCCGGAAGGTGCGGGTTCTTCCCGTGTTGACCTTTCGCCGACAAGCCCTCGACAGGTCGGCCGCCAGAACTAATGACTGTAACGAGGGGTGCAGGCAGATGTCCGCAGGGCTGCCGGAGATTGCTATTTATAGCACCCTCATTTTTTTCTACTTCCTGCTGAGGAGTTGTATTCACCCATTGTTATTATACAGTGCTAACATTGTGATATTGTTTGCGGGGTAGGAGGAGGCGGTCTCCGCTATTTTAAGTACGAGTGGAGGAGGACTGTCAATGACGAGTAGTGCTGCTCCATGGTGCATTTCTTTTTTCTCTTGTATCGTTTTATTATTTTTTTTATTATTATTTTTAGTATTATTTTTATTATTATATTTTTGTTGGAGTTTTTTTTTTTTTTTTGGGTTCGTTCTTTCTTTTATTCCTTCTTTTCTTTTTTTTCCTTTTTTCTTTCTTAGTTTTTTTCTTTGCTGTTTTTTCCCTTTATTTCTTATTTCCTCTTTACTTTTTGTCCTTTTTTTCTTTTCTTTTTTTTCTTAATACTTTATTGTTTTATTTGGATTTTTTTCTTTTTCGTTTCTTTTTTTTCTTTTTTTCTTTGTTTGTTTCTTTCCTTTCTTTCTATTTTAAATGCTGTCTTGTCACTCTTTGATTTTTCCCCATCACTGATAGTTATTACATTATGTTACAATAATTTGTTCGCAATTGTTGAAGTACTTGAGTAACAGCAGGAGGACTTCCAGTGCCTCCTTACTTCCTTATCACTCCATCTTCACTTCTTATCATAATTGTTATCATCATTGTCATCGCAGTCTCTGTAAGGCTGACATACACTCCATGATTTTATGTTGTAATAAACAAAATATTGAATGCATCACAAAAGCACGATGTCAGTCAAGAGGAACTAACGACTTCTCATTGTAAAAACATTTCCCACAATCCTCGCTTTCACTAGCACCAAACCAATTTAATTATTAAATAAACTTGCATGGCGGTATGGACGCCAGGGTTTTGCTGACAATAGTTGTGAACATTTACTCAACGGTAACAGGAGTCAAACAGCCGGTGAAAGGCAGGAAACCATTGCTTTCTGTAGAAGACATCGATCGTGCCCTCCCACGGTAAATTCTGTTTTTCTTTTTTCACTCACTGAATCGTGAGCTTTTTATGTATTTTTAGCTTCTGCTTTCCTTGTTATTTTCGCTGTTTGCTTGGTTGCTTGGTTATTTTTGTTGCTTTTTGTGTTGTTTTTAGGGTTTTTTAAGTGTAGAGGGATGTTTTGAGGAGTTTTAAAGACTCAAATGAAGCCTGGACCGATTAGCGAAGAAAAACTAAGGTTGTCCTAAAATTAGCAACTGGGCGTTTGTCGTTGATCGTTAGTAATTAGTCGTTAGTCATAAACACACAAATAGCTACATGTGAGCAGCTTTCTTTAGCTTCGGGTTGGAGAAAGTTCTTCTCTTTTTTTTTTTCTTTTCCCAATGTCACGCGATGCTGTATCAAAGTCGATGCTGTCACTTTGTACCGGTTATCTTCTCTATCCCGTACTTTTTTTTTTTTAGCTATTGACTTAGCTTTAATCTTCAGCTTATTTTCCTTCCCTCTGCTCACATTTCACACCAAAATCATGGTTCCCATGAATATAAAGAAACAACCCTGGATTTAAATCTCATCACACACTGCCGAGATGTCCAACTGCTACGTCATCGCTCAGGCACTCCGCGGTGCATGCTGGTATATCTTCCAGTTAATCCTCGCCCTGGTGATATTCCTGCTGCTATTACCCCTAGTCAATACATGCATCCCCCCTGGGATTTCGGCATGGATCTGAAATTAATGAGAGACCCTATCTAGCTTTGCTTGAAGCCGACTAGCCGCCATGTTGGAACTCGTGAGGCGATTGTGTATCAGTATTTGCGGTGCCCTGCCATTACCTTTATAAACTGTAAGCATTGAATAATTTTATTTTCTTGAACTCCTTTAGTGGTTTTTTTAATACAAAGGAGGTAAGTGGCAATCTGTTTATGCTCCATGCCGACATTTTTTTATTCATTTATTCATTCGTTTGTCTCTTGACTGGAACCTTGTCTTGGAGGAAACACTTGGACAAAGCCCCTATACTCGGCCTACCCTCGAGTGGTAAAGACCAGGACCTGCACAGAATGGACTGTCCACTCCTTCCCTGGACTTCGCTCTTGCCGAGACTACGAGTGGTAAGATGGCCGCCTGGTGGCTTCAGGGTCTATCCAACAGCTTTACAACAGTGGATTTGTCTGCGTGTTCTCAGCAGTCACTCCTGGTGTGCAGCGGCTGGGTGCCATTGGCTTTGTGGGAGCAGACAGGGTAGGATGTATTTCTGTCTCTGTGACAGGCACGCACCCGCCAGAAACAATCGATTGTGAACTACGTCCATTGTACTGTAACGAATATTGGAGAAGAGGAAAGGCAGAAAGAAAAAACAAATTCCAGCAGGTTTCTGGCAGCGCGACTTTGTCACAGAACTGCGCTATTTTTAGACCACCTATGGCGGGTGCCGAACACTCGAATGTCATGCGCGTGATTTGAACACCCGGCCGGTCGTTGATAGTTTGAGGTGTTCTGCCATGTCTGTCCGTGAAACCCATCTCCAAATGGGAGAAAAATATTTGACAATCTGACCGTGAACTATGCTGACCTATTCTTGAGGATACTTTGATGTAAGCTTCAGATATTTTTTAGCCTGGAACTAAATAGAACTTATGTCTTTCGAGTGCATTCTGTTTCTGGAATATCAAAGAAAATTCAGTCTTCTGCAGAAATATCGTGTTGTGGTTTGTCGTCTTGTCTTAGTGGAAGCTTACTAGTCTGTCAGTCAGTCTGTCTTGTCTGCTAATTTACGAATTTGGTCGTGTAAGTAGTATTCCCTCCTCTTAGTATAAGCTACTGCCAATGATGACTTAGTCAACGTATATTAAAATGAACCCAAGAACAATTAACCCAATTAACATATAAAAGAATACTTGTTCAAGACTCAATTTTTTATCGTTAGGTCAATGACCCTTACCTTTGGATATTTCTAGAATGTAATATTTGTTCCTTCCTCTGTGTGTGTGTGCACGTGCGCGTGTGTTTTTTTTTCAGCAGGTGTATACCTCATCGTGACTCTCATCAAGCTCTTTCTCTCAGTTATCTCTACCTTGCCACCCACCAAACTTCTTTATCGCTTCAGCAGCGTGGCTGTCACCATGGCAACGGCTGTAACCTCCATCACTAAGCTACCATTCATAGTTGCGGGCTCGTTGCGGGTTTGTGCACATGCGCGGCGATAAGGATGATGGTCGAGAGGAAAGGTGGCAGCTGGCAAACGCAGTGGCATCGCCTCTACCAGCAGAAAGCCCTTAGGGAGGATAGCGGGAGGGTTCTTGAGGCTGTATAACCCTTTTTGCTCAAAACAGAGAGCGAATTGTTCTGTCTTCAATCCTATAGCGTCCCATAAGCAGCAAAGGAATTCCCCTTGAGGCTTACCTTTAAGGTACAAGCTTACCAATAGTCTCTCCTGTAAGAGAGGGTTTTGTTATTATTCAATGTTATAAGAAAGGTCGGGGCCATAGTCTCACCGGAAGCACCCACTGGTCCGACATGCGTTCACAATTGAATAAAAGCATTTTCCTTCCAGCATCTTGTTCAGCTAACCTGATCCCCATTTCTATTTCCAGTTGGTTTGTGCGAAGCTGCCAGGACAAAAAAGTTCCTCCACGCTACTGAAACCTTTTGTGTCAGCGGAAGTTACGTAATTAAGAAGCTGGCGCATGCGCGAGCTGTACGCGTCAAGGGAACTAACCCGGACCACCCAGCATGTCTCTCAATTCTCCTCTTCTTCCTGTAGCTTCGTACCCGCCATCCCCTACCTCCCCCGTGACCCTCACTGATGAGGACTCATCGGGCTTCATCAGATATGCACGTGCAGAACCAGACGCCCTCCCCACTGCTTCTCATCAGCCTCGACAAAGTGGGCTCTCTGATAACCAAGCGACTCCTCCACCAAAAAAAAAAAAGAAAATAATAAAAATTGAAAAAATTTAAAAACTGAGATTATACCTAGGAATTGTTTATGTCTTTGTACTAGGTGTTAGCAAAATCTCCGCACAGACCGGCACACCGTAAATTTGGATGCCACTGTTTTGCTTGGGGTGTGTGGTGTGGGGTGTGGATGTGGTTGTGGGGTGCTAGGTGTGAATGATTTATTTTACTTCGGTACCAGCGGACATTTCTTAGATATTTTTCTTGATTCCAATTGTTTATGGCTTATTTATCTGCTTGTTTGTTAGCGTGCTTGAATTTCTCTTTTCATTTCTCCATTCATTGCTTCTATCCCTTGTCACTTTTTTCTCCTTTACCTGCTTGCCTTAATTCGAAGAAAATTTGTTTCCAGTCTGCTGTCATGTTCTTCGAATTTTTCACAAACGTCTACTCAAGACAAACCGGTTAATTCCTCTTTACACCATCAGTTTATGGGCGATGTAAGGTCTTTCTGGGCGATAGTACTAAACCCCTTACATCAGTGGGTTTCTATGGATCGGACCATACTGGTGAAGCCCTTGACCGTTGACAAACAATCTGACGATCCCTGTTTTTCAATGAATTTTGTAGCTATGGCTGTAAGAGGCCCTGACTAGGGTTGTATATATAGAGGGACTGCAACGTGTATCCGCCGCCATCTTTGTAGCCCAGCTCTCCTTCGTATGTAAGGAGTAAACTGATGAAGTATGTTTATGGTTTGTTCTTCTGAGTATCCCAAATCCCTGCTGCCTAAAAAATCAAGGAACATCAGGACGGCGTCTTCAGTTAGCTGATCCCGTTAGCATCAACTACCAAAATGGCGGCTTCTGCTGCTGTTTACTCCTCGTGAAAAACATTCTTTGGTCTTAACTATGTGGTAAGAAATACCTCTTCATTGCTTTCTTACATTTTTTTAACTACCTCTATCCATTCATATTTCCCCATCTACCCCATCTAATCTCATTAGATCAACGATTCTTTTCTTTGTTTTCATTCTTTTTATCTTTCACTTCTCGACTCGTCTCGTATTTTTATTTTTTCCGCTGAATTTTTCGTTCGACGATCTTTCACAGCCATTGAACATATCCATTTTGCATCTCACCCTGACTGTTCTAATGTAGCCCTGGTGGCTGTCTCTCTTTGCCTGGCTCCCATTACTTCCCCTTATTCCGTTCTAAGCATATGACACTGGCGGTGCACTCCCTTGTCCTTTCCGTCATTACTTCCCCTTCTTCTTGGTCACGTGGCGACTTGTCCTTTGATTCTCACATTTCCATCCAGCCATTATGTGCTTTCCTTTCATGACTTCTTTCAGCGATGTGACACTTCCATCTTTCACGAGCTTGACATAACGGCCTTGCTTAATGTGGTTTTCAACATCGACTTATTTATAAAGAGGATTGTTTAATAATTTTATATATGTTGTTGTCTAATATCTTATGGTCCTTCATGTGTTGTTATTGTATCACTGGGTATCTTGCTTTTCACCCATTTAAAATAGAGTAACCTTCTCTCGCAGTGATACAGCCTTAGTTACTAACCATGTAAAACTCAAACAGTGTGTCCAAGACGAGATCTGAACCCAGGACAGAAACACATCCTAGTTGTCATGGTAACAGGCGCCACCAGACTATTCATTCCTTTTATGGAAGGTGCCAATTGAGAAGAAAAGGTTCTCTGTTTTAATCATGTCTTATATTTTTTCATCTTCTCGTTGTCCTTCTCGTTCTTTTGTCCGAAAAAGCAAAATTAGTAAACAGCGGAAATAATCTTCAGATAAGCTCAGGGTTAACGGAAATGGTTTCCATAGCGTCGCAGCAACCGCAGGCAGTCCCCGTGGCAACGACTGAAAGAACGACAACTGTTTACAGGTTTGATGCAACGGCATCGCACAATGAAGAGGAAATGTCAGTGGAGACTTGAGCAACATCAGCATCTCCGTCAGCCACTTCACAAGTCATCTCACTTCACAGGCCACCCACGCCTTCCTCTCCATCTCTACCTGCTCTGTACCCTCCACCCCACACCTCTCTCTCATATTTTCCTTTCCATTACTGGATTGTAAGACAGAGCCCTTAATGTCATTGTTAACAGTTTGTACGTGTAAATATTTCTTATTCTTCTTAGCTATCCATTTGACAAGTGCTACTCTGTGCTTGAGATTTCAACATTTTCTAAGTCGTCTGGAGCAACGAGGTCTGACCATCTTGCATGTGAGCTCATGAGCTTCTTAGCCTGTTCAAAAACAATCCAGAGAAAGTATGGAGGAGATTCCGACTGAAGCTATTTCTGATTGACATGAATTCAATCCCTGGTAAACAAGATGACTTCCATGTCCTCACCGAAGGCTGGGAGAGGCTCATCGAGTCAAGATTCCTGGCCGATGTGCTCAATTTATTTCCTGTCTGAGTGCATGTGGGTGCTCCAAAGGTGGCACGGTTAATGGCCTTCCTTTTATGTTGTTGTTGTTGTCAAGAATACCTGACCATTATCTCCAGGGCTGTATTGGAGTCCTGACCAGACTGATATCCGGTTAAAAAAATTTTTTTTTGTTTTTTTTTTTTTGTTTTTTGTTTGTTTGTTTGTTTTGTAAAATCTGTTCAGGTGAGTCTAGCTCGGTTTTAATTTTTTTTTTATTTTTGTATGTAATTTTAGGTAGAAAGTAATAATATAATGTCTTTTAATGATTGTCAGACTTTTAAGCATTTTTCTGTCCACTTTTTTTTGCTTGTTTTTCTTGTTATTCCATCTCCTGTGTTTAACGTGGGCGAGCACTCTGAGTCTAACTTCAAGAGGTGCGACAACAGCAAAAGGCTGTGCATCGTGTTTCTGATGGAGGAAGCTTCGGAAGCGGACATGTCACGTGATCTTTTCATCAAAGACTTTCCGAAATCGGGGGTACTGTTATGTCTCCTTGTGTAGTCTAGCTCAGCATTTCTTTTGCTGATTTTTTTCTGAGTATATTTTTTTTAAAGTCAGATTTGTTTTATGTTCATCGGTGTGTATTTTATGTAGCCGTTGTGACAATAAATATGATTTGTGATCCTGTAGTGTAGTTTTTGCTCACTGACGTGCTGTGTCTTGTTGTTGTTATTGTTGTTGTTGTTGTTGTTGTTGTTGTTGTTGTTGTTGTTGTTGTTGGAGAAAATGCCACATCAGATTCCTCACTTATTTCATCATCACCATGGAGCGCAGGGATGAAGTGAATACACAACCAAAGACAGGGAAGGTGGGGCGGAAAGAAAGAAGTACAGAGTGTAAACCTAAAAAATACAACTCTGATGCCTGTTGAACAATTTACCCAGCGCACCCCACTGTTATCTTACAAACACACGAAATCAAAATAAATTTACATGAAAAATCCGGTTTTCTTTTAGGTTGGCCTCCTGTCTCTTTATATCTCTCCATTAATCAAGCAACGCTTTTTCTATTTGTTTTTCCCCTTTCTTGACCTTTTCATTTTTCTTTTTCCTTTCTTTCTTTCTCGAATCTGATCAGTCACAATGGCATCTATGGTGGCATGATCACAAAGAATTATTGTTTTTCGGCTGTTTCCTTTTCTCAATCATTCAAGCAAGACGTAAATATTTAATACAATCACAGCTGGACCTCTGTAAATATTGTAACCTCCACTTCCCTTCCCTTTGCCCAAGTTCCCAGTAACACGGATAATGCTTCCTACGGGCATGGAGAAGCTGTCACAGAATTATTCAGAAAATTTGTACACTTTCAATTCATCAAATTTTTTTCGAAATTCATTAGAATTCCCTGTCGAAATTTTATAACAGTTCCGTTTTTGTTGTTTTTTTTTTTTTTATTCTCTTTCTTGTTGCTTTTGAAACAGGGGCTAGTCTGACAAAGGTGCGAGGCCATGGTGCCAGGATCAAAGGTCTTCACTCCAAGTACCTCGGTTTCGACAGAGTGAAAAGCGAGCTTTATTTTTCTTTCGTGTTTATCAAATATTTTCTTCCCGTCGAAATGTTTGAATAATCTATCCTATGGCCGATATCCTGTGTCTTACACTAAGACTACTTTAAAACTGTTAGGCGTTGAAGCAAGAGTTTTTAACGGGCAGACAGTGTTCTGGGAAAGATTCTGTCTTGATTTTTTACGAATAGTTCTGACAACATACGTCCTGGTAATATGACCTGTCTGTACATTTGGCATACTCGCAAACACCGCGCGCGCGCACGTGCACACCCACACACACACGTGTGAATTCACTGTTTGTTGTGAGTAGCCGCCGTCGCACCGCCTGCTATTTCCAAACCCTCTTACATCCCACCTTTCATTTGCTTGTTTTCTGTTCTGTTTCTGTAAATACAGCCTCATCTTACTCTTCCCCTCGCCAGTATAAATAAAAACAAAAGATGACACTTCCGTTTAGTGCCTCAAGACGTTGCCATGGATACCTCCGGGCGGTATGTACATGCCCACAATTTATTCTTCTAATTGGCCTTTTACTTGCCCCTAATTAACCACAGTTCTGAGGCTACCGAGAAGCCCTAAGAGAGGACATGTAGAGAAAGATTTTAGCTGAAGAAATGTTTGCCGGGACAGGTGCACAGTTGCAGTGGTGGTTGGATGAGGAGGAAATGGAGGGCAAAACACTTTTCTTGTATATCTCTCTGGAGAATGGTGGCTGTAAGATATGTGGCTAGTGAACAGGTCCTCCATTGCGGGTTTTATTGCAAGAAGCCGTGAATGATGAACCTTTTTCCTCTCATGTAACCGTTGGCTAAGATATGTAGCTAGTAAATCTTTCTTCCCTTCCAGATTTTATTGCATGGGGTAAATCTTGCCTTTAGGTTCTTGTTTTTCTCTTCCTTTCACTGACATCTGTTGCTTATTTATTTAACGCTTAAAATCTTAGTTTGTGCGTTAGAAACTATTTTTGATTATGTAAAAAGAACTCCGTCGCTCTTCTTCATAAAACGAAGCAAAGAGACTGTATAAACTTGCAACCTCTGACCCTTGACCTGCCAAGTGACTCAGTGTTCAAGGTTTAAACCCTCGAGTGTCTCGGCTTCTGGTCCGTCTGCTTAACAACCAAAAGAATGAATGGTGCTGATTGGTGGGTCCAGCGGGATGTCTGGGGCTTTGTGATTCAGTCTTTGCCAACATCCCACCCGGATTGAATGAGGATTCTGGTCTGTAAAAAAGCCTGTAATCTTCAGACTTCGAAATGGGCCATAGTGACCTGTTTATGAATGGAAGCAAACTCTCAAGTGAGCAGCTACAGTGTTTCTCATCAATGGCCAAGACTAGGAAACACAAGAGCTTTAACGAGCTACAAGAGCAGCAGATTGTGATACACAAGAACAATGAGCTGCAAAACAAACAAACACACAAACAAACAAACTGCTGTGTATTGTTAATCGAGCTCAGCGAAGATGCTACTCTCCAAAGTCTGAGCTTCGTTCTCGATATACAAACCAAAACCAAAAACAAAATCCCCAAAGACTACAATCAAGACCGTTACTTTGATTGGACACAGAACACACGCCCCTCCCCTCGACTGGCTGTAACCTTGACAACCTTACATTGTCTATATCTTTATCACCGCCAGGATATTCATTTACTTTATGATATTCAAACATAATTCAGACCACCCACGGAAACAATTTTAGAACATCGTGTTCAGTTTGACATGTCTGATCTCTGTGTTTTCTTGGTCTTTCGGGTCAGGGCCACAATAATATTTGTGGCACTGTCGGCATAGATGTTAGCTAAACTCTCGATATTTTATGAGTACTACATTTAACTCTTTGTCCTTAACCATTCAGCTAGCCTTAACCATTCAGCTAGCCTTAACCATTCAGCTAGCTTCTTCGCGTCCAGAAATGTCGGTTACTCGATCCCCACAATGCATGACCGCCCATCTTGTTTCCGTACAGGTAAAAATGGGAGAGATGCTAAAAATATTCATTGTCTCAGGTATTGTGCCAGCAAAGTCTCTCAAGACGAGATCATGACATGGAGCTTACTCTGTCTGACAGTTCGATATATGCTTCCTTGGCTGCCTTTCCTTCCTTCATCCTTTTCATAAACCTTCTTCTTCATCTTAAGAAACATTTATTATCAACACACAAAATAACTGTCACGCCCTGAACTGATAGTATTTGCTGTTAATGTCAGAGCGGGTGCAAAACAGCAACATGTCCCCATCTCTCCCCCAAAGAAATTTAATAAAATGTTACACTTGTCTCTGTTTAGGGAGGAGATGAAGACGGAGGTTTGTTTGCTCACACGCCCCCCAGCTATCAATAGACATGTGTGTTCTTCGGACTCAGCACGAACACACAAGAAAAAAAAAACCTCCGCGAGAAAGAGTGCATCCTAAGTGAGCTTCGAAAAAAGGAAGAAGGGATGAAGATCTTTTTTGTCAGCAGACGAACAAGGTCAAAATGTTAAGATTTTTGTTTTCTTTGCCTCCTCTGACACCAAAGAGTTCGCCGCCGACCTCCGGGTTTGTTTACGTGTCTGCGTGCTCTGCGTTTCCCCAGAACCACTTCCCAACAAGTTGATGATGGAGGGAGTCTGTCGTGTGCTGCAACGGCTGGAGGGCTTTGAAAGTTGCAAGTCATTCAGTGGGGAGCAGCAGGCTCTTCTTTATTTCAGAGGCTCTAGGGAGAGGGGGTAATGAATGGTTTATGTTAATGTTTACAGCCGGGAATCTTGAAAATACGAAATACATATTTACGCCTTTTGCATTCAGATAGGTAAAAAATAGTGTGCTTGTACATCTTAAGATAAAGTTTGAAATTATCTAAAATCGCTCAGGACAATTCCAAGATAGCGGAGAATAATGTCATGTACTTAATAAATTACAAATTTTTTATTTCCTGTTTTTAATAAAATCTTCATTACAAAACAAAACCCACACAAATGAAACAGATTGAAACAATTAAACGAATGTGTCTCGTATCAGAAGCTCATGGAGAAATTTTTTTAAACAAACAGCTCATCTTGTGGTAGCTACTTAATATACGTTCGTGTATTGCTGCCGAAATTCCTAAATTTATAATTAAAGATCTACTAGACCACATTTTTAAAAGACTGAGCTGAGCTCAGTTCAAGATACTATTTTCCAAAATTAAAATGAATAACATATCCCTCACATCCTCTCTGTCTCTATGTCTCTCTCTCTCTGTCAGCTCAATGCCTACAAAAGTCACCCTCCACAGACAGAGACAAAACTCACAGACACCTGGGGAGGTAGTTATGAAGCAAGAGTCGTTTCCCTGGGGGCAACATGAGGAACTCGAGGACAAGTGTCTTTTTCCCAAAATTATAAAGCGAGGTCCTGACCCCGGAGATGTCTTACACCTAAAGTTGTGACAAAGGTGTCCTGGGGTAGAGAATCCTCAGTTCCCAGAGGATCTGAACACAGATATACAACTTCATCAACAACACCCGCTCTCGCGCTCCAAATTTTGCCCTGTGGAAACAACTTTCGCAGCAGAATTATGCCCCCAGGAAGGTACCTGGATACGCTTCCGTTGTCAAGGCTACAGCCAATGGGAGGGGCTGTGACAATTGATTAGGCGTAGCCATGGTCATTCATCATGTCTAACACCACGGGATGTCTTTCTGTGCCTAGTCATATTGTGGCCATAGCTTTGCGTCTGAGAAGGAAAGGAGGGAGAGGTGTTCACTCTCATCTGGGGAAACAATATCACGGATTGAGAGTATATTTGGCACTGAGCTCAACAATGTGATTAAAAAAAACTTTGCACTTTTGTATGCATATAAAACATACAGAGAAGCAACGTGCGAAAAAAAAGAGGAATCACAAGACAGACACAACAAAGAGGAACAGAAGGAGGGGAGGATGGAGCACGTGGACGGGGAGGGGAGCCAATCAGACACGCATTCGGAGTCTGCGCAGTGCTCAGGTTCCTGTTAAATGTCTGGATTGCTAGCCAGAGTAGGTGCCCTTTGTTCTTAATTTCGTCCTGAATAAACAGCCTGCAAAAAACGAATTATCGTAAATCGAGTACATATACATTAGAGAATTCGGTTGGGAGGGAAACACAGACATGGGGTAGACGTTAGACGAGTAGAAGCTCTTTCCGACAACTGTTTCCAGAGAAACAGCTCATCCTTTGCCAAACGGTTGCCTTAACACCTACGTCAGCCATGCTTCTCTGATTATAATGTTGACTGGTCCTGCCAAACCCCTCAGAGGCTGCTTTGCTGAACTCCAACATCTTGTCAGCGCTCGACAAGATTATTTTTTCAAAAAAAAAAGAAAGCCGTTACTTGGATTACGTCATGACGTCAGTAGCTTAACGAGCAACCTTGCTGCCTGTCTGTGGAAGATAGAAAGAAGTTGGCAGAGACAGGAAGAGGAGAAACTAGTAATTGTAGGGTGGCTGGAGGACGTGACTGCGAGAAATTTCCCAGGACCAGATGTCTGAGGGTGCGGGTCTCGCCAACGTGACAGCAGAATCCACCCTGATCCTCACGGACTCCAAAAAGCAGACATCTTAACAAACTAGCTCGTGTCTTCACAAAGGAATCTCGCTGGGCTTTTTGGAAACCTGTTGATTGTATTACGGTGTCTGTGGAATTAAATTATTAAATTTGCCTACAGCTAGGAAAAAAAATTCATAGAAAGAGAAATTCTGTTACAGTTGGAGCATTTGGCTGCACAGGTCTCTCGCCCCCTTTCCTCTATCATTCTTTTCTTGTTTCTTTGAAGATGTGGACAGAAAAGAATTTAAAATTTCAAACTTCACTTCCGCGACATCCTTTATATGTGTAGCAAAGTGTGAAAGTGGATTGTGTGAGAATGCCATGGTAGTCATCAGTGAATACACTAATACCAGAAACAGTTAATCAGCTGAATTTATCACTGTGGCACTCGACAGTAGACAAAGAGTTCGGAAGTCTCATTATACTAGCTTCACTTTATTGTGAAATTAGCTCCCTGTAACTTAATGTTGGTGGCAGGAGTTATGCTGGTTGAGAGATAGAAAGAGATGGACAGACAAAAGGAATTCTGGAGGAAGACACAAAGATGGAGAAAAGGGAGAGAGAAAGAGAGAGAAAAAAAGGAAAAATTACTGAACTGTTGACTAGGCTGTCTGAGAACCCTGTTTTTCTTGCTTAAAAAGAAGTGCGACAAAGGAGAAACAAAAAAAAACTATATTTATCTTCTTTTCCCGGTGAAGCTCCTTTCATCTCGCAAGAGAGGACAAAGTCTCTCTGCCCAGCATCTGGTTCTCTATTATTACACATACGCATCGGTTCACTCCAGTCGCTGGGTATGAATCAGTTTCTGAGGCAACGAATATGGCTGCCTTCCGATTGGTGGAGACAAATCGATGTGGAGTCAACACGGAGACGTATCACTGCTTCCGGGGCCGTCGGTGTGGCCACAGTGGACCACTCACGACACTGACACACGGGTTGGGCAACAGCGTGCAAGCGCCATCAGTAAATACTACATTGATAGGATGATAGGATGAACCTACTGTTGGGTAGGGAGAGGAGAGTTAATGATTGTTTTGTATTTATGTTTGTTTGTGGGTTGGTTTGTTTGTGGGTTTGTGTGTTTGTTTGTAGGCTTGTTTGGTTTTTTGTGGGTTTGTTTGTTTGTTTGTAGGCTTGTTTGGTTTTTTTTGTGGGTTTGTTTGTTTGTGGGTTTGTTTGTGGGTTTGTTTGTGGGTTTGTTTGTTTTTGGTGGATTTGTTTGTGGGTTTGTGGGTTTGTGTGTTTGTTGCTTGGCACTCTTGCATGAGCGTGACTGAAGTCATGATTAAAACGGTTCTTCTATACTAAACAAAGAGGGAATGTTAATCATTTCAATAAACTTCTAACACAGAAACAAGACAGACAGCCTGACAAAACAACATGCACCAAGGCAAGAAGAAAAACATAATACCATAGCTGTAGCTTTTGGTTTGAAAATCTCATCGGCATTGTAAACAGTTCGCACAGCTCAGCACGAGGCTACATTCATTTTAGTAAATACAAACCATCTCTTAGAGTGGTTGTGTGGGTGAAGCAGCGGTGGTTTAAAAAATTACTATATCTAAAACGAGGGAGTGGGGAGATAGAGAAAAATAAAAATGTTTTTGCACAAGATACACGTTACCAGAGTCCATTAGAGTTTTAGCATGTTTACCTGGTCTTCACAATGTGTGTGTGTGAGAGAGAGAAGGACAAAGATTCCACATCCCTAACTTGTTATATGAGATAGAATATGGCCTTGCTCACGCGCTATCTGTATAATTCCACCCGTTCCCCAGTGATACTTTATTCCCGCCTCCCCCTCCTCCCCACACACAAGCTGTACCCCACCTCTCATTCCCCCAACACTTCCATTAGTCAGGTGTACTCATAACACTGATTGCTCAAAAAAATATCCTTCAGCCATCAGAATGTTACTCAACATGTTAGCCTCATTAGCCGACCACCATACCGTGCGCTGGCTGTTTACCTGTGTGTGTGAGAGTAAATATACACAACACACGCACGCACGCAGGTAACGGTGACCTCACGTGCCTGTGCCCGTGCTGTGCACTCATCACTGACTTTCATGTGTCGAGCTGTGATGCCGTTAATGAACAGCTTCTCATTCGCAACATCGTGTTTATCTGCCCTCGTTAAGAGGCAAGTCCACACACAAGCTGCCTTCAGTCCTTCTCTTTCCACAACTTATTTTTCTTCACTTTTTTTCATTTTGATCATGATTTGCCTTTGTCACAGCATGCACTCATTAATACGTGACAGGTTGTTATAAACACTGGCATTGTTTTCATCATTGTGTATGTGTGTGTGTTTGATGTGTGGTGTGTCAGCGCGCGTGTGTGGTTTGCGTGTGTGTGGTCCTCAAATTGTCAGAATGCATTTTTCCCTCTAGATTATTTTCTAGTATTGCATTTCTCTCTCCACTCTCTCTCACTCCCACAAACTATCACGCCCGCTACTTCGGGTAGTGACTGTACAGTTTAACCCTCCCCTCTACCCGGGTGTTCATATGGTGGATGGCAGAGGGGTGGGAAGGGGTGGGGTCTCTTATCAGACATCTTCTAAACCGAACCCACGAGACCTGTAGTCACCGGGCTACCGACCTCCTGGTAATTAGATGCGCGAGTGAAATGCACAGAAAATTATCATCAGGCTCTTCCGGTGTACGTGCGGTCTGTCTTGTCAGCTTGGCTGAAATACAAACAGCCTGTGCAGACTGGGGAAGTCTACAGTCTCTCCTGAATATTTTGTTCAGAAAGGATGAGCAATCTATTTCCACAATGTGCTCCAGCTGAGACAAGCGCGAACTTGAGCCCAGGTCACAAGTAATTAAAAATAAGCTTGATGAGCGGGACAACCAGTGGGTTACAGTAAGTTAATCAAATTAAAATATCAAATAAATTTTTAAAAGATAAACAGATCTCAAGAGAGCAGTAAAATTAGCATCTTGCACATACAACATCAAGCAGGCAATCTGGATGAAAATGAAAACACACATCGTCTGCTACAACTGTCTTCTCCTCGTTAATATTGTATTCATTATAGGTGTACTGGCATGGCAGCTTTCCCTTTTCAATTGGTACATGTTGATTTTGAGTAAATCTGGCAGGAACATTATTTCTGTAAAAGTATTCACACCTATTATTATTTGCTTTGAAGTTGGTCAAACGGTCAAAAACAGGGGATGTGGATCCGTGAGGTAGTGAGAAAATAATGTTCTTCGTTCCACTGCTTGTGCTTTTACACAGGACTGAAAAAAAATGTTTTATTTCAGTATTTTGAACATTAATAAAAAATGTGAAAATGTCTTTATCTGTAATTGTATGCTATTCCAAAAATGACATTTGAAAAATTATTTTAGGTTGATGTGGCGCATGCTTTAACTTTCCTCTTTAGCATCTATTCCTCTATGTTTTTATTAATAAAGATGGAGATATCGTGGACTGGACGAATTTTTAAAGAAATTGAATTTTGTGTCAAGCTAGTCTGATTTTTTTATTTTTTTGTTGCTAGGTCTGTGGCAAAAGAAAAGAGAGGCACATTTGGCGCAATTCGTGCTCCTAAATTGTCCATGGCAGGAAGACAAGCAGAAGGAAGAAGGAGGGGTAGGAGAAAGAACAAGAACAAGAAGAAGATGATGACGATGGGTGGATGATGAGGATGTCAAAAACCTATAAAATTCAGTTCCAAGAATTTCGACCTGAAAGACTAAGAATACAATCGTGACCGAAGGTTTACGCGCGTCTGTGTGAGTGTGTCACGTGTGTCACGCTGTGCGCGCGACTCGACGGCGACAACATCTCTCGTGTGCGGTGTGCACCATTGTCACCAGCACTTCATCAACACGTGGTGTTTATGTGTGCATAGAGTTTAGTCCTTGTTGCTCCTGGAGCAACTGTGCACATATGCGCAGCAGGAAATGCGCGTGCGGGGACTGGTGATAACTAGAGCAAGGGCAGAGAGAGAGAGAAAAAAAAATGGACGTGACTCTTGATGCCATGACCTATCTGCACTAGAAATGTATATGTCACACGTGAGCTATATTATATATGCATGCATACAATTCATACACAAAGGAAAGTACATGTAAGCCCATATGCCTGCACGTGCACTATCGAGATCGAACACGTCTTAAAAGGTAAAGTAAAAATTTTAAAACTATAACCATGAGATAAGCGGAAAGACTTATTGAGAATCGTGTTACTGGAAGATGTTTCTAGACATCGTGATTACAACGTTCTGTATTCCTGTTAACTCCTATCTCTACATACCACTGCTTTGAGTTTCAGGACGAACTTCATCGGTTCTGTGCGGAAGAGAGAGAGAAAGACAAAGACAGGGAGGGGAGGAGATAAAATATCTCAACCACATTACACACGCCTCCTTATCTGTTCAACATCCCTGCTTAGCTAATCTCCCACTCTAAAAAGCTAATAATCCGCTACTGTAGCTGCTAACCTCTCGGTCACTCCTAATCCGCTCGGCAAGTCTTCATTCACCCGTCACTCCGCTCATCCCTAACTCGACATCGCTCATAACTCATCGCTCACTCAGCTCATCCCTCACTCGGTAAGTCTTTATCCACCGTTCCCTTTGCTCAGTCCGTTAATCCACCACTCACACTCAATCCCTCACACTCCGCTCGTGCCTTACCTTGATCCCGGCTACGTGGTTACTACGTTGTCAGCTGACTCGCCGCACGCCCGCCGTCGTGAGGGGAAAAACGTTCTCCAGCCGACGCACGTCGCAGCTTCGGGTGCGCGTCAAACATCCTCCGGTGGCGATAGGAGGCTGCGAGTAATCTCCTTTTATCAGCGCTGCCTGCTGCATTTAAAAAAATAAAAATAAAATCCACCACCGACACCTTTGTCGTTGCCGTAGAGTAACACGCACGTCTGCTTGGGCGTAGCACACACGAGGTCAGGTTTGTAGGGGGGCGGGAGATAGACCGTTAGGAGGAAGGGAGGATGGAGGCAAGGGAGAGAAAGCAACGCATAAAGTAATAAATACGCAACGAAGTCTCTGGAATCGATGCTGCCTGAGAGCGCCAGCGCCTGAGAGTTATCCCTCCTCCGCTATTACTTTCCCTCCCTCCTACCTCCGCAAAAATTACCTCCTTCCCTCCTTCTGCCTCCAGTGGCTGCCACGCCGGTCTGCGATGAGTGTAGCTGGCTCAGGGGCTTGCGCCATCGTTAGTCTGGCTCCGGCTTGCAGGCAGGCCCGGCCGGCCATCGCACCGACTGGCGCAGCACTTGCTTCACGCCTGCGGAGGTGGAGAGGACGGGGGAGGGTTCCGGAGGTGTAGTGGGGGAATAGTGGTAGCACGTGACCAGATAATAGTTAACTGTGACAGGAGAAACTACGTCGGTACCGCCGTCGCCGTTATCAGCATCGTGCCGTGACCGTGACCAGGCGCGTGCTTTCAAAGATGACGACACCCACGCGCTGGATGTGACTGCATCGGAAAGTCTGTTTTATTTTATTTAGTAGTCTAATAGCCTAATTCTTGCGAATAAGAGTTCGGATCTCCTTCCGGGATGTAAAATTTTTTTAAATGGTAAATGAAATAATTGAAACGCGCGACAAAGAATGATTGAAAGGAACTTCTTCGTCTGGAAAAGTTCATGTGAGTGTGTAGGTACCCGGCGCTGTTTTGTGAACTGATATCCGTTTCGAGTATACAAAACTTCACGGTTTTGTTGTTATAGATATAAAAGAGTTTGAAGACTGGATGTTCAGGATCTGAGACTTCCTGTTAAGACAAACATTTTAATGTACATGTCTGCACTAGATTCAAGAAAATTATTTTTTTTCTTTAAATGAGTTTCTCTCCTTGCAAGTATATTTGCTGTTTCTCCATAATCCAAGTTTTATGTAGGATTTTTGCCGTGTAGTGTTTCTTTTTTTATATTTTCCTTGCCGATAGGCCCGATATATTCTCCTGTAATCAATGGCTTCAGCAGCAGTTTTAGAGGCCAGTGCACTGTCATGAGCTTCAAATTTAACACCGGAACTAATCATTTCAATCATGGCGTGAGCAGAATTGTTGATCATGCAATCAATAAGGCAACCTAAACTTCTACTTCCGGGATGATACCTGATCTCTAAACTGCTTTCTATAGAGATGAAATCCGTCGTACAAAGCAGATTCCGTTGTGCTTCGAGAGAACGGGTGAGACTAGGTTCGGGAGGAGGGCAGGCGCAGGTCACCATCTTCAGGGGCTGTAGTCATCAGGCGAGAGGAAGGTGTTGCCCGGGGGCAACATGGTGAATTCTTGTTTCTAAAGTTGTAAAGGGATGTCCAGAACCCCCAGATGTTTTTTTTTTTCCCTGGAGCCATATTCACTAAACGGTAGCAGTGTCTTGAAGTAAAGAAATATAGTGTCCGTAGGGTTTAGGCATCGGTATATTGTTCCTTTGACCTCACGACAAGCACGTGACTGCATGGCTACCCTTGACATTTGAATAAGGTCTGACAGTGAAGGGAGGGGAATGGGTTCGGCAACTATCCACCCGGGAAGAGCAGTACAATATTCGGATCAGATTAAGCGAACACAATGAGCGCCAATAATCGTTGCCTACGTCACTTCCTGTGTTTTATGTCTAAAAGGAAAATATTATATTTCACGATTTATTGATGGCCTCGTGGGTGCATTACGAAGCAGTTCTTTGCAGGCGAGTTTTTAAAGAATAAAGGATTAATTTTAACCAGACAGATATCAGTATTTGAATAAAGCAGCGTAGTTCCTACTCTGTAAACATAAATATAAGGTTTCCAACGAAATGACAAAGAATTAACACACCGTTCTGCAAAGTCGTCAAATGTAAATGCAAATAAAATACACTTTGGGGTTTGTTTGACTTTTTTTTTTTTTTGCTTCTTTATGTGATAGTCATATTTATTGTATTTCCTGTACATTTATTTCCAGTTCTGTGAGTTTGTGATGTTATTGTATTACTATTATTATTCCATCTTATCACCCTTTCCGCAGCAGTGTACGGAAAGTTTTTGGCAAACAGCGACTACCCCTCCCTTCCCTAGGTCACCATCGGTTAAAATACTGTATTGTACAGGACATACAGCATGCGACGCGACTTTTAAGGACTTAACCAATGATTGTCTCTAATTTAAAATATTTCATAACAGAAATAAGGAGTTGTGAAACCCAGAAATTTTATAATAATTAAATATTAAATTATATAAATGTTTAATACTATCTTAATTACACTAAATAGGTTTCAAAATGGGTGTTGGTGAGGGGGAGGATTTCAAACAGATCGGCCGCCTACCCTTGCCAGCGCCAGCGCCTTTCAACCAACTGCGTTCACCAAAGTTAGAGATTTCTATCCGTTGTTCTAATCGCAGGTTTAAGGAAGTCGACGATGAAGTTTTTTGTTGTTGTTTTTTTTTTTTTTCATCGGCCGATGACGTCATTAAAATGCCGCACGGGCGCCACGGAATACCACAGACAGGAGCGCCCTGGGATGATAAATGCACCCTTGTCTACCGAGACCTGTACTCACAACACCGATAAATCTGACAGAAGGGCTGGAAAACCCTTCCTCCCTACTGATAACAAAGATGTTTTAGTGTTTGTATACTCCTGTTCCATAGTAATGGCACGCACAGGTGAGATAGTAGCCTTCTTATGTACTTGAGTATGTTTGCACATTTATACACAGTGCATGAGCCTGGGTCAGGGTTATCTTTCGATACAGTTGTGTTTCAGCGATAAATACCCCTCTATATCATTTCTAGCAAAATATTTATTATAAAATTGCAGACGCCAGTTTATAATCCGTTCTCGATCATCCAAGCTGACTGACTGGTGTAAAGGGTTATTTGTTCCTTTCAATGTTGATTTTTGTTTATTTACAATGGAGTCCATTATTTGAAAGGAAGCAAAATCACTAAAAACAAAAAGAGCCATAAGCCATAACTTGACACCATCCCAAGAACGACATCAGCAAAGCCTCGCGTTTTTCAAATACATGACATTCTATCCACACCAGATGTGCATGCTATGATGCGTGCATGCGTCCGTGTGTGTGTTGTACAGAGCCCCAGAGCTTGCCCACGCAGCCACGGTAAGGCGCTATACTATATAAGTTTATTATTAAATATAAATTTAGAAATCACACACACACTCTCTACACCGTGACGATAAAACCTGGCAATTCAGACAGGAACGCTTTCATCAAATCGATAACAAAGAAGCCTTTATCGATGAAGTATGGGCTGGATCTTCTTTCAATAAATCAAGCAAGAGAAACAACGCCTGACAGGCGGATGAGAGAAGAACAATAAGTGAAACCTCCATCCATGGCGGAAGTCACTTCTGCGCAAACAAAAGTGAAATAGATGTAATTCACAGACTTCTGTGATCTGATCGATTTCCAACATTTTTTTTTTCTCTCTCTCTCCCTATACGTCCGTTACCATCTGAATAATGAGTTTGCTGCTAAAAGTAGCCGCGTCCGCTGCAGCGACTGAGGTGGATTAAAGGATAAGACGAGGAGCTATCAGTTATCGTTTGTAGCCCTGATCTTGCCTTTTTTAAAGATAATGTATGAGTGGTTGGTGGTGTTTGTGAATCTCTCCTTCTAATCCCTTCGTTGAGCGAACTCGCCATAAAATGAATAAAAATAAACTGTATACGTCGAGCCTCTCTAAAGGTAATAATAACTGCTGATAGAAAGATGGCGGCAAAACTGTCTCGTACTGGGAAATCTCACCCTACCTGGACACATTGTGAAATATATGACTATCTGCTACATTTTGTTGCGGCCCTATGATCCTTGAGTAACCAGGACTAAACTAAAACTGGTACATTTGTATATGTCATATACATTATTCAGCAAACATATTTACATATTCTACTAAATGTCCAAGTAAAAAGGATGTATTCTTTGAGTAAGCTAGCACGCAAGATTCCGCAAGACCCAACATCATCATCCTCCCCTTGCGGTTGTTTTGGCAGGATAGTGTTTCCACCTTGAGGAAACCCAGAGAAAACCCCCACAACCGGATCTGCTAAAAGGTGCCACATACAGGCCACTAGTCCCTATCTACACATATATACTCACATCCTTTACTTATTTTGGTTGGGGTGGGGATGTAGCAGCTATGTTTACCTGTACAGGTTTTTTTAAATTCCCTTCTTGATCCACCCCTTCTTAACGGTGCATCTTCAATCACGGGACAGGCTCACCAAAGCTGGTTAAGCCATTTCCAAGCCTCGTGTACATTCTTCCGATGCTCAACATCCTAATTATCTTCCATGGAAAAAATCGCTCATATTCTGCCATACCACAAGGTGGCCACACAAGAGTGCGACTGGTGAAAAACCCAAAGCCAAATAGCACCCTAGGTAAAGTGAAGGGAGAACACTCCAGCATATCAACAAACTTTGTGCATACAGATTCACAATCCTTGCCCTCTGTTTATTTCTAGTCCTGCCCATGAAGTAGGAATGTAATCCGACTAAAATCACTCTAGGCTCACTATTATTACTGCAGTTATAAAGCAGAAAATACGAAGAACTACTCACTTAGTAATATTATTACTGTTGTTGCTTATAAAGTGATATAACAAAATTCCATCACACAACACCATGCACACCCACACAAGAACATGCATGCATTTAAACACATAAATTGTAAAAAATTTTCATCACACAGTCCAATATATTTGTGACCACATACTCTCTAACAACATAATGATATTGTGGTAAAATGATCAGTGGTATCAACATTTTCAGATGGATCTTAGAAGTAAATGAAAAGCATCTACAAAGATCGCATAAAATTAGGGAACAAATGTATACGTAAATTATCTCCAGGACAGATTTGTAAGTGAACTATAAATTTTTTGCCAAATATGTGGTGATAATAAACACGCATATTTCATGCTGTAGCATTTAAGACAAAATGTCTTCATATAAACTTATGTCCCATAAAAATTAACATGAAAAGTCACTTCCTATAAAGGTCTAAGGAATCATCTCTAAAAAATGAAACAGCTCACATAATAGTAATAGCAATTATGATCAAAATATTGATGATATGCATGATTCCATCATGAGCAAAAACAATTAGCAAAAACAAATCTAGACTAAATTATCCATTTAGCTGATCGGAGTTAATGTAAGCAAGCTCAAATTACAGCTTTCCCATGATGCAAAACTGTATTTTCTTACTATTTGTCAAAGATTTTTTTTTAACTATTCTTTAAGTTTGAACTTTGCATCAACTGTTACAATTGAAACTATGTTATCTAAACAAATAAATTTGCCAAAATGTTTTAATCACTTCACTTTTACCGAGTGGCACAGTGTTATTTTTGTCCCTGTAAATCTAACATTTTGAAAAAGCTTTGTTCTGTCATGTTTTCAAAAATTGATAAGCCACACTATCTGAGATTTCTCTGTGATGCATCAAACCCAAACATTTGGGAGTAGCAGGAATAGCTTGCATTATATTTACAATCACATCTTCCTCAAATTACATCTGTTCCTGTTCCACTGATACTTGCTGTCCGCAAAAAAATTGACAAGGTCAATTCAATTAAAAAAAAAAAAGCAAGCAAAGCTAGAAAATGCTACATGAGATGCAGCTAGAAACTAAATTTCCAGAGTTTCTTTTATGCTAGTTACAACTAATCAGAATATTTTGCTAACACCTGTGACAGGATTGAAAACAAGCTCGTGGCCATCTGAAAAAGAAGGAAAATTTTTTTTAATGCATATTAGTCCTATTAGAATGCATAGATTGTTTTGACTTCTCCCATTTACTAAAATCATAAAACACTGACAATGTATTTCTGATTGGGGTTAAGGAGAACTGGTGTTTTACGCAGAATGGGGGTTGGAGGGATGGTATTTTATGTCAAGCCAGAAACAAAGGATACAACATGGCAATGCAACCAGCCCTGTAAACAGATGGCCACATGCAGAGAAAGAACAGCTGTGTTGGTAACAGACACTAACTGTTGCACCACCAGAACACCCAGTAACATCTGATGACATGATTTGTCTAACAACCATATACATACACTGTAGTATATGAACATTAGTTTAAGTTTTGTGACATAAGGTGCTACATTCAGCATTTATTTCATAAATATATACATTAGCTCAGACCTGCTACAAAAGGCCTATCCCAAGACAACACAAAGCAATCCAAGATGCATAATCAGCTCTACCTGTCTATCAAATAAATTTATACTGCTTCTTCTAATGGCAAAAATTGAGGTAAAGTGTATTTGATTCTTCGACGTAGAAATCACTCAAAAGATCCAACTTTCTCTGCTTCTCCTCTCCACTGATATTAGAAACCCTTCCCTCATTTCATTACATGTAGGTCATGATCATAGCTCTTTACAATTTAGTTGATTATTCATAGGCACCAACATAGTCAAGATTGCAAAGGCAACAGGGGTGAAAGATTCTCTTCAACTCCCATCATACTGTGTTCCATTTCCATCTACAAATGTGCCTTTCCTGCGTGATATTTGTTGCTACTTATAAAACATAGAGCTGCAGTATCTTCTGCTGCTGATCAAACAACCCACTAGTACACATACCCATTATACACCCTCTTCGGTTTGTGATCACAAAACACATTAGCAAACATACCAATTCTACACCCACTTCAACTGATGGCAAATGAATGAGATGGAGTTTCCAAGCAGACACAGTTCAGCAAGATGCATAAATCCACCACGTCTACGCTTTTCAGGGTCTGTTTTTCAAAAAGATATGGAGTCACTATTCATAAGACACCATAAAAATGTCTGAAAATGATTCTTGTACTAATTGAAATACATCTGGCCTGATCCATTAAATTATTCAGTAGTAAAATACTACTGGAAATACCATGACAATATCTTAATAAGTTTCATTTTTTTAAAACTTGATGATGAATTCTTCTAAGAATATAGCATGTATGTTATGAAAAATAAACTTTCACATTGTTCACCTTTAAATCTGCATGTTATGAACTATTAACAAAAAAAAAATCTGTGCCCTATGAAAGTCTTAAAGATTTAGGCTTCTGCCTTATGCAGTTTTTCAAGCAACTTACACGACTTGAAAGCTTGAACATAGACTCTAAAGTTTTATTTACCTCCAGTGTAATAGCCCAGGGCAAACACGACCCTTCCTAGCAAATACACCAACCCAGCCGCAGCTGAGATTCTCTGGAAAAATAAAGAATATTTTTTTGCTCATAAAATAATCAAGAAACAATTCCAGCTTCAAAACTCTTTGGTCTTTTTCCTGACTACTTAACCTGTGTGAACTTTCAGACATCTGTTTACAGTTTTTAAGATTGAAAGACTATATGCATAAACAAAAGTTCTCACAGTAATCTTTATATCACGTAGATTTTTGGAAACATTGTTTTACTTTAAACAAAAAAATACCCAAGAATAACAGTGTCATCAACAAACAAGGCAAGAATACTCACAGGGTACTGAAGACCACCGACAAACAAAAGTGTCAAGAACCTTGCCTCGTTTTCCACCCTGTTAAAAAGTATATAAATTTATTCCACATTTTTTCTTATTTGATATGAAACACAACTTTATATTCTTCTTGGAAAATCTTTTTACCTGTTGCAGTGCTTGGACTAATACAGATTCTTAAAACATACAAAATAAGCAGGTTGAAAACAACATTTTGGGCTCTTCTGTATTCATGATGCAACTGTTGCAACGGCATAATATTTATGCTCACTTCTAATTTTACATAAAATCATTCCAAGTACTTACGCATGTTGGTGTGCTCTCTGAATGCAGTTGAACGTTTTGTTGGAGCTGGTCATCTCTGGATACTGAAAGGACAAAATCTCAGAGGCGTGTCATTGAGAACATTTGTCAAATGTCTGGTTTTGAAATTGAACAATTGTAGTAAAAAAATTAAAAAAAGACAAAGATGTCAATTGGTTTTCAAAAATCAAGGTCTAAAGATGGAAACAAACAGGAACAGCTTCAATGTAGGGTAGAACAAGGCAGTTTGGAGCCTTTCTCCTGCACCTAACTCTAACTTCTTTAACACCTAACTTCTTCATACATTGCTACCACCAAAGAGAAGGAAAATTTAAGATAATACTTACAGCGACCTCATACTGTTTGCGTGCACGGCCTACATTGATAGCAAGCCACATATTCACAAAAACATTGCCAACACATCCAACCAGAAGAACATAACCATAGTCTCGTGGAAGAGCCTCAGCAAACTTGGAAGCAACACCCATTGCAGATTTATTAGAAAGCAACTTCAGGAAATTCTGTAAAAATATCAGTTAACAATAATTATTGGAAATACTGTGAAAACAAATGACTAGAAACACTGCAAGTCTAGACTTTGATT
Organism: Pomacea canaliculata; assembly: GCF_003073045.1. Classification (NCBI taxonomy): domain Eukaryota; kingdom Metazoa; phylum Mollusca; class Gastropoda; order Architaenioglossa; family Ampullariidae; genus Pomacea; species Pomacea canaliculata. The sequence continues at coordinate 7,334,963 of NC_037593.1, forward strand.
ACTTTCATTGCTGATGTCACTGCACTTGTGATTTACTTGTATGGATATCCTGTTCATTTAGTCTCTAGTGCCGCCACTTCTATACTGAGATGAGATGAATAAAGATTAAGCCTCTTTTTTTATCTAGAATGGACAGTTGAGCAGATCAGTGCCAGTCCACAGTCATGTCAGATAATGTGCTTAAAACCTCAATAAAACAAACGAAGATAATATTTTTCAGTTTTAGCAGGGAGGTGTGGGGATAGATAAGTGCTCATCTGTTAGCAGAACAACAGAAAATGTCAATACTATGCCATTAAATAAAATTCAACAACTTATTACTAAATACTTGCATGTTTATCTTGCCTTATGTTTTCTTGGCTCCAAGAGACGAGCGCAAATGCAGAAGATATATAAAGTAAATTGCCGACTATACAGGCTTAAATAGGAAATGTGATGTAATGTTGACCCACTAAGGTTAGGCTTACTAAATGTCTGATCCAAGTTTCATCATGTATTAAAAACTGAACCAGTTTTAGTCACCTTCCTCTTTGATAATAATTTTATACTAAATCTGCCACGCACACAAACGCTTAGGCAGTCATCGTTAACATACGAGTACATAAAAAGTTCCACCCTGTATCTCATAGCGTCTCTTTTCGTTGTTTTGGTGCATGTCACGTGACAGCTACTACAACGTAATCCTAATATAAGAGTTAGAAAAGACTAAAAGGTACTGTGGTTTATATTCTTAATACTCTGAAAACCAACCACGGCAATTTATTACTTTTAAACTGTATTATTTTTCAGCGTAAACTATCTTTATGCATCTGCGAACTCATGGACAATCTCATAAAGCAAAGGTCAATGTCAGCTTAGAGGACTAGAAAAGACCAGAATAAAGAGTCTTTGTTCTGAAACTTCTTACAGTATTTATCATTAAACACAATAGGCAACTTGCTTCACTTAGGAATACCAGTTCATAAACTGTTCCTGATGTTACAAAATAACGCATTTACTTTAACAAAACTATCACAAGAAAAATATTACCTGGCCGGCACGCGAATTTGCTTTTCCCGAAGAATTGTTGTATAGCGACCTCATCCGAGCCTTCGGATTGGCCGCTAGCTCACGTGACTTACTCTCTAACCCATACAGCTTTGCACATACACATATCGCACTGTTTTGGGTTGTCTGTTCATAAAAGAGTGATGGTGACGAGCGACTGCTACGCTTCAATAAAGGTGAAATTGCACATTCACTGGGGTGTAGCTGTGTATGAAACACGCAGGCTAATAAATTTTACGGAAGACGCCAATATTCATGCGGTGTAGATTGTCGTAGTTAGCGATAAACATCGTCGATGATTTTATTTTAAATCATTTACGTTGTAGGGTACTATAACTGTAACCATCTACCAAAACAAAGAAAAATGACGGCAAAAGATCCTCTTATCTCAAGTGAGACTAGTGAACCCGAATATTTGAGACTGTCTGCTTTCTCCCTTGACTCCGCTTTCTGTTGCTGGGTCATCAACTTTGAATTTTCTGCGTTGATTTCCATACCATACACTGATGATTCTTTTTCAACACACTTAACATGAGCAATCAGTTCTTGTTCTTCATCTGTTAACCCATGTACTTCAGAGTTTATGATAACTGTGTGTGCAGTTAAATAACACTCCATCCCGCATAGGAAATATTAAATAACAATATGTACTTCAACGTGCATGTTAAGATCGGTTTCTCTCCACCCCCACCTCCCCCCCCCCAGAAGAAGTCTAGCAGGTTCTCAAGTTCTAGTATGGTCAATAATCACCTGTTTGGATGAACAATGCAACAGTTAATGGCTGCCAAAAGCTATTTTGTTTTTGAATCTTTTCAAAAGAAACAGCTTTTTTTGTAGTCTATATATTGTTCAAACATTCCTACTATTCTTGCAGAACTTGCAGCATCATGATAAACTTCTTAAACAGAGACTCACAAACTCAATAAACAACTGATGTCCAAGTTTTATTTTTTTGTTTTGCGGTGACCACTGGTTCTTTCTACACAGAACAATTGGTACTCCTCTATGTAAGTTATAAAAATAATTTCTTAGCAATAAAAAGTGAAATATTTTTAAACTGAGAATTTTAAAGCCCACACTAACCTGAGCTCATAATAGCAAATTCGCAAAAGACAACAGTCTAGCTAAAAGCACACAGAAATGGCTTCTGCATTCCAAATTGGCTTCTTGACATAACACTAATCAGTTCTGTTAAATTCTACCAGTACAACATTAGTATCATTAACATTCTATGTAATTACTCCAGAAATTTTGATTATATATGCTTATGCCCACTTGTATAATCCATGAAACATGGTGAATGAAGGAAGCTCTGTATGCAACGTGTTCATCTGACATGTGATTGTATTAACTTCAACTTCTCTGACTTGCAATGTTATGATGTTATAGAAATAAAATGTTACATTAAAAAACATTCTGTGTAAAAATGAACAAATTAAGACTTGATATAAACATAATTTCTTGCTAGTAAAAATGTTCATAAAAATGGACAACGTAAATCATAAACTAGCATGTAAACTTAAAATATCAGGACTGGCAAAAGACAATTCTTAACATTCTTTGTATATTTTACTAACATTAAGCATAATCATAAACAAATTCAGGTTTGACTATACTGACAAATACATGCTCATTCCATTTGGTGCATATCTTGTGGTAAAGCCTCTAGCAAGTGAGTCCATTTTCTGTTATATTCTTCAATCCAGTATCATGTTGTGTTTCGGTATTTGTGTTCCCTATTATTTTGAGCAAGTTGTTTTGCCATAGCGTTTGATAGTAACTACTGTTTTTTCCTTTAGCAATCTAAATGTTATACTGGAAACCATCTGAATAATAATAGCAACATACACACAAGAAACAATATTAGGATTTACAAGAGTTCCATGCTATGTCCTGACCTGATATTATTTTCCACTTTCATTGGGCACCAAAACAGGTGAAATTATTACATAAGGCAACCCAGAGGATTGATTGAAAGCATGATGGCTAAACATCTTTACCTGCATTTTCAGGGTACTCAATTAGTTATGAGTGAGCAGCGAGGAGGATAAACTTAGTTTTAATATTCAAATGTCCAGGGCTTGGATTTCTATAACAGTGCTAAGTGTTAATATATTATACATGACTTAATGATTAGAGAAAAATATGGGCCCATTAAGATTATGAAAACTGTAGGCCGAAGTGTAACCATTACTTATTAAACTGTTTCAATCATGCAGATCTTACTCATGCTGCTTAATGCCTTTGAAATGTAGGCTTCCAAGTGTGAAGAGTAGAGGTCAATCTGCTGGCATGCAAGACTCCTCAGTGTCATCAAAACTATTCTATAGACGCTATAGAACAGAATAACATGCCATGAACTGGAACACAGAGCCCTTGACTATTCCATATGAAACAAAATCCATATTTGTACAGAAAAATCATCACATAATATAGCCATGTAAGCTTTTGTCTAATTTAATGTGTTAAATCATTGAGAAATGCAGAGAATAGGACAGGGATGCAGATTTACCCTGTTTTAATCCTTTTGGGCAGTTACAACATAAAGTCAGGTCCCCACCAACCCTTACTCTGTCCTTAACATACTTTTGATAGCTTTAACCATTTTGCCAGGTATACCATTTTTCTGTAATACGGTCCAGAGTTTTTCTCTAATCACTGAATCGAAAGCTCTCTGGAAGTCAATGAAAGGTACATAGAGCTTTTCATGATTTACTAGCTGCTTCTAAATATGTGCCACCAAAGTATATGATCTATTGTGCTGATCCCTCTTAAAGCCTACTTGTTCTTCACCCAGAGTACTGTGTTGCTCAATCTATTCAGTGATTCTTTTGTTAAGTATAGAAATGTAAATTTTACTACAGATGTTAAACAGAGAAATACCTCTACAGTTTTCTCAATCTGAAGGCTCGGGTAAGGTCCATATACAACAAGTTTTTAGGAAAAATAAATATACACATTTAGTATCACCCTTATTATGTAAAGCTTGCATGGTAGCTTCAGACCATGCATCAGGAAACAAACCATTTTCAAAAAGGTGGTTAAACTGAGCTAATAGGAAAGGGGCAATGGATGCTGAGGAATGTTAGAAAAACTCACTTAGTTGGGCCCTGCTGCTTCATTATTTTTCAGTGTGAGTGTGAGAGAGAAAGTGTGTATGTGTGTGTGAAGGAGGATATCAAAAGCTGATTTCTGACGATGTGTGTGTCATGTTTCCAGAATCTCTAGAGCTACCATTTGGATGTGTGGTTTTTTCCAATGTTCTCGTTTTGTAGGACACATTTGCTGTTGATTGTCCGCATACACAAGGTTTCGGACAAGTTTCAGTGGGTGAGGACGATCATCTCTTGGAACTGCGTGCTTACTGTCCCACAGAAACCGCCATACTGCCTGAAGGATGTGAAACACGCACAGAATAAGAATGGATTCTGGAAACACCGTTTTCAGTGCCTTTCTCTCCATTTCACAGTCATCTGTGAGAATTACAACTGGCCCTCTCTCCCCTCGTCCATTAAAGGAATCTTTTGAGAGCAGCCTCTTGTACAAGTCAAAGCCTAGCTCTAGGGCATCTGTTGACTCAGAGGTGGTTATAATGCACCCTAGTGGCAAACCTCCAGCAGCACTGTGTGTAAGAAGGAGGAAGACCCTGCAGTTGTAACGGTCTACTCCTCCTGTAGAATCAATGAAAACCAGCTCACCGCTGGCCCTATGCTTCTCGCTAATACGCCTCATTAAAGGAGTATACACAGCAATCACAGTCTTGTCCTTAATGAGCTCCATTGATGCACACTTCAGTTTCTGTTCATTGTTATAGTTCTCAATCAGACTATTTACAGCAGTCAGGAGACCTTGTCCTGAATCTGCACCATAGCTCTTCTGGAAAACTTTGGCATACAGTCTGGAAAAAAAGGCATATTCGTGCATGTTTGTTTAAATTGAGAATAGCATTTGGGAGAATTAAATTGTCACTTCTGAACACTGCATTGTCTCGTGGACTTATTTTATTAAACTAATGTTTAAACTAAAAATGGAAGTAACCATCACTTCTTGTGGACAATTGAATAATTTTGGTACCAATAGGTCTATCAGGAAAAATCTCAATCTTATTCCAGTTTTAACTTATATTACAACCTTATGATCCATGATAAGTTGCTACATGTAATTTGACCCCATATACATTGCTTCTTTCCAATAGAAAACACAAAAAGTGACCTTATTTGAAAATGTAACCTTGTGCATTGCAACATTTGAGAGTAGCCCATTCAATGTTCAATGAATGATGCACTTAATGTAGTATCACAAGAGACTTTACTTACTTGTAAACAAAACTCAAGTCTGGACAAACTGAACGGTCCGAGGCCAAATAGATGTAATTGTCTGGGTGCTCCATATGCAGATTAAATTTGTGCATTTTGAGAGCAGATGCTGGAGTGTGCCCTCTAGCAAACAAATCTTTAAATTTTTGAATTGTGTCCTCTGAGACATCCCGGTGCTGCATTACTTTGGCATTGCCTGTGATTGGATGATTATGCACATGCTCAATATGCACAATCATAGGCAAAGCTGGCAAATGATGGTCACTGCTTTTTTTCCTGGAACAAAATAGTTAGCTATGTATAATATATTGCAAAACCACTCAGAAAGTCAAATAACATTGCTGTAGATGTAACATGACAGATGTATGACTTAATATACTCTCACCATACACACACACCCAAAGTAATACTGATATCGAAAGACAGAACTTACATGGTAGTTGCTTTGACTGTCAAGGTCATCTGAGCGGGGCAATTTGTATTTTTGGAGTTTGGCTTCTCATCTGCTGTTTTACTTCTTGGTAAAGTATTGTGCTGACACCTGTAATAGATTTTCAGTAGGGTTCCTTTCCCAGTAACTCGGGCAGTTGTTTTTACACGCCATGTAATCTGGGCCTTTTTCTTGTGTTGGTCAAACCAAGCTCTTGCATCTTCTGCAGTAGTGATGGGCACTCTTATTTCACACTTAAACTTGCCTTCACCCATTGCTGAATACCAGCAGACATGATATTCCTGTCCTTCAGGAAGGATGGCCTGCCAATAATTCAACAACAATGTAAAAGCTAGCAATAAGCATTTTGAAATTTTGAATGCTAAGTATAAACCTAAAACAGCCTATCAAATATTAAAAAAATGTATTGTTAAAATAGCAAAGTTCAGTTAATTTTATATTACAATGAAAATTATGTTTTGTTAATAAAACAGCAATGTTTAGGAGAAGGAGAAGCAAAAAATAGCATGCAGCTGTATTTAGCATTACCCTGATTTTAACAAGTAAATGCTGTTGTTGCATAAGAATTAGAACAGCAGAGAACAGTCATGCTAAGTGCATAATGGTAATACATTATTTTATGAATGATTCTGCTGTTTTCTAAACTGTTAGAAATTCAAGAGCCTGGTTTTTGCTCTTCATTTTTCAAACATTATTAATAGCAATTACCATTTCCTCATATTTTTAATTTAATAATTGTTGTTCATGAGTAAAGAAATGTTTTTATGCAATAATGAGGCAACACAATTAAGTATTAGTATCTCATTCTGAAACCATTGGGAAAATGATTTCTTTGAAAAAAATTAATAAATCTTCATTTGGAACCTTATATATAGGCCTATATATAATGGGCAAATGTATATATTTTTGCAGGCCGAAAATAATAGAGGAAGACAGCTATGCTGCTTTCTGTGAAGAACAAAAGCATAAGGCAAAACTACTGTCTAAACTTCCCCGATCAAAAGTACGTCTTTCTCTGGGATTAACACGTACTTTTATCGTAAGAAATGTATAAACACATGCACATGAAGTCTGAAAATTGACAAATATATACATACCAGCAAGTCAGGATATTCCTTGATTGGTACACCTGATTCACAGGGTTTAGTTGTGTGTGTCATCTGAATCGACATGATGACTAAAATACTGGCGTTGTCGATATTGTGCCAAATGCTCGCTTAAATGATAAGCTGTACAGTAAACTGCTGCAGATAAGCGCGCGTACTTTGTAATATTTATTAAAACTGCTTATTCCTGCCACAAACTGCCGTATGTGGAGTCTTGACATCGAGCAGACGACAACCCAAAACAGTGCGATATGTGTATGTGCAAAGCTGTATGGGTTAGAGAGTAAGTCACGTGAGCTAGCGGCCAATCCGAAGGCTCGGATGAGGTCGCTATACAACAATTCTTCGGGAAAAGCAAATTCGCGGCCGGCACTAGAGAAGTATGAGCTGCGTCAGGCACTCAAAGGGACGTAATTTAGCAGGTGTTCTTTCAGTAGCTTCCCATTGTACGCTGAGAGTTGATGATGCGTGACTATTGGCATACTTGCGTAATGCCTGGTGGCTCAGTCGCTCCCTACCCACGACAGCCACCGTAGAGAATAATACATTACATAACACAAGAATTTTGTTCTCTACTCATTCGACTACAGGCCCCCGTCTCCACACAAACACGCGAGCTGTGAGACACGTGCTTGCTTGATTCGGATCTTGTCACCGCGTTAATTATTTCAAAAAAATAATTACGTCCTGACAATTAAATTATCTGGATCCATTTCAAATGCTAAAACAAACCTATATCGTATTGAACCATTGATTCTTTAATTACAAGGTGTAGTCGGTGTGTATCACCTCAACGACACGACTTAGACTGTATGTGGGTCAGCGTCATCAAGTTCGCAGACGACAAGAAAACAAATCACAGAAGTAAGCCGTACGCGAGTGTAGAAGTCGTCAACGACTGTAAGAACATGTTTTACGCAGATATCTTACGCTGGATATTGTTTATGTTTGATTTAGCTGCAAGAGTAACTGACTGAATGTTAACTTTTTCTGCTTTGAGCGACGAATAATGATGTTATGGACGTGGTGCTGTCGATAAGGTTTCAGGTAAAATGTCGCGTATTTTATGACAGGTGCGTGTCCGCTTTGTGTAGCAAGTCCGGAAGTACATAAACGCGTAGTTTGCGTGGCCCATACAGTGCATGTAATCAAAACAGGTAAGTGTGTTTGCTTTACGAATTCTTGTCTACTTTTTTAAAAGTGTTAGAAAAGTTTAATGCTCGGTAACTAATCAAAGAAAGGTGAGCTTAGAGATCAAAGAAGTCGCAGACGCGAAAAAGGGACGTGACAAATTTGACCAGTTCAGAGAGCACATTTGCAAAGAAACGCTTTCATGCATGAAGCGAAGCATGCAGTGATACCGAGCGCATGACTTGATTGAAAATACTAGTGCAACAATTAACTTTATATCATTCTTAAAATTCAGACCTTCGCGTTGAAATCTCGACGTGCTAGACAGAATTTTTTATTTGGGTGCAAACAAATATGTAAAACATGTACGCCACCCGAAATATCACGACCCTGACATAATTAGTAGAGCGTAAAAAGAAATAAAAAAGAAAAGTGTAATAGATGGCGAGATATTTTTGATAGAGGCGATGATTTTGTGGCACAAATAATTAGCACAAATTTATATGCTGTGTCTATTACATCACTAATTGTTATTTATAAAGGAGTGAATTTAATCTTCAACAGACTGTGAAGCTTCCTCAGTGTATATATGTGTTGGTCTAAGAAGCAGTGACACACTATACTTATAATCGGATTTTTATTTTTGCATTTTATATTAAATGTAAGTTTCAGTAATGTAGTTTATACCAGACTTGTTGGGGTTTTTTTTATTTTTTTATTTTTTTTTGGCACAGGAATGGTGTAATAATTGAAAATAACCAAAATGCCAGCAGGAACGACCAAGAATTTGACTGCCATTGGTAAGACCTCATATTGGACAACATTTTATCTTTTAAGAAAACTTATATTTTATTGTTCTGTTTACTTTTTTGGTATTAAATTCAAATGGTGAGTTGGGCTTAAATAATAAATGCAGGTAGTCTGAGTCATTTCCACTCAGAATGTTTAGTTGCAAGCCAGTCATTTACAGACAATCACACGTAAACACAGCTTTTGGTCACTACAAGGAAGGTGCCTTGTTTTGTTGTTGAGTGACATATTTGAAACCATCCAGCACAAGAGATAAATCATTTTCCTAAGTGGGGTCGCAAGACTCCGACACCCTGGATTTGGCAATTATGCCATAAAATTTTAAATCAGGGCTTAGTGATGAAAAGATTAGCTAATTGGAGGATACTGGTGTCGCAGATGATGAGGTTGAAAATCATAGAATGAGAGTTTCAGTGTGATAGCTTCATGTTTCAATATGACAATCATTGTTGAAGAAGTTGTCAATTTTTGCGTGTGTTTATACATACATTTAAAAAAAATGTGAGATCTTGAACACAGCACCAGGACAGGGTTTTACAACTTAAATTGATGCTTTTCACTTCATTTCACCTGAAGCATTACAAGTAACCATGGCATCTCACAGGTTTTTGCACAATGGTCAAGTGCAGAGCAAACAATTAATTATCGAAACAGACTTCTCACAAAAGTGTTGGTCAAGAATCGGAATGTTTAAATACAGAGTAGTTTGAATGCTGATGTACCACTGTATTTATGACATAATGATATTCCTGTTCTGGTTGATGTTGTCGATAGAGGCACTGGAGAAGATCCAAGACAATGTGGAGAACTTTGAGGATATTGGTGCATCAACACAAGAAGTTGACTTCATGAAAGATTTTTTTGACAATGAAGCCTTGGGTGCTCTTTTGGAAGTGAGTGACTTGTTGGGCTAAAATCTTGGAACACAAACATTCCTAAAGTCTGCTTAGGTTTGCATTTCTTCTGTAGAGCTGTGTCTTAAAACCTAAATATATAGACAATGACAAAGTGCAGATAGGGTCATCTGTGATCTCAAAACGATCTACACAAGGACTTCTCTCTTGCCATTCTTAACATATGGAATGTGATGTAAATACTTTGACTAAAGTCAATAAACTTTGACTCGTAGACCAAACTTACTGCAAATGTTGTTGCACTTCAGCCTTAAAAAAACTTATGCACATCAAATTTCTGTGCTATCTCAGTTCAGTGGCATCCAACCATTTCTGTATATCTTTTGAACTAACTTTTGGAAAAATGTGTCTTGTCAAGTCTGCCATTTTCTGTTGCTGAATTTAAGACTGACCTCTGCTGCATCCCCAAAATCTATAGCATGTGCAGACTACTGTCATGTGTGTCTCTACAAATATAGGTAAACATCCATTAGTTTTGACATGCAATGTGTGTATGCACCCAACTGCTCCCTGTATGACACCTGTAATCATGGATTCCAAATGGGAGCATTGTCATTCTAAGGGGGTTTGATGGCAGACTGGATTTGCCATCCATCATCAAAACATTGCCTCGATAAAAATCAAGTAAATTATAGGATCAAAGAGGCGTTTGCAACAGTGTTATCAACACTGCCACCACCCATGAAATATTCCAGCTAAGTGCCTGGATGAGGGGTCATAATGTGCTCAGGGCCATGCTGAGTTTAAATTCTTGTGCTGCACTTGCAGTTATTCTGCAACCTTTTTTGGGGTGGCAAGAAAAAAAAATAGTCAAACAGGATCTTGATGGTATTAGGTTAATACTGTAAAGACAGCCAACAGGTTTACTGAAATAAATGAGTTGCAGTTTGTGTTAATTACCACCACTGCTGCTTTTATTCACAATGTTGCATACCATTATCAAAAGGTATTTCATATTATAAGTATTTTGTGCCATTTAAAAAAAATGATAGTCCTTCTCAGTGCATAGTTCAACAACAAAAAGAAGTTGCTTGTTGAAGTCCATGAAGAAGAAAATATTGTTGTCCAGATGTATGATGACCTGACAATGGACGAGTTACCTGATCCCCAAGAAGAGGACACAAAAGACCTTTATCGAGGTGTTCTTGATGCTGTGTCTGCTCGAGCTGCCTCAAACTCAAAAGCTGATGAACTAAGGAAGATTTTAGAGAATCCACATTTTCAGGTGAGTGGGGAGTGCGTAAGAATATGTGCATGCATTTATCATCATTGTTATTATTATTCTCTTAGGCCTGATTGACCGTAGAGAAAATCTGGTGATATAAACTCTTAACATAAAGTATACACTCTTACCAACTTTCTTGGTCCTCTGTCATTCTCTTTCTTAAAATGAAAGGCCAGTTCACACTTTGATGCTATCTGCCCATTTTTTGTTTTGTTTTGTTTCCCTCTCTGCAGGATCATCTGTGCAAGTACTAATGATCTTGAGATGTGCCTGTACAATTTCTGCCTGAGTTTCTTGCCTTTTTCTATTTTTGTACATGAGATCCAGGTATTTGCCTAAGTCTCTTTCATCCCTCCTTACTGTGACAGGAGATTCTCAGTTATTTGCTTGATTTTCCTTCATAGTTCCAGATCAAAAGGGTATTTGTGTGCTTCCAAATGTGTTAACATAACATCAGTGGGCAAAGGCCTTCTGTGATAAAAGGCACCAGCTGTGGTTAGAAAGACTTATTAATCAGACTCAATTTGCCCAAGACACACCATGATGATAGTACTTCCACGTCTATACCTGATTGCTCATCAGTCAGAGCCACTAAACTGATATACAAATGGAAACTACAAATTCCCAAGATTACCTTTCTGGAATCTTCCAGGTTTTTTTTAAAAAAAAAATCATTTTCTGAACATGGGTTTTTTCCCCCAGGCTCTGATGAAATCACATGATGACGTTGCTCAGGAGAACTATGGCATCGTTGACCCCAAATCCTTGACCCTTCCAGCCCCTCCACCTCCAGTCTTTGGTGCTGCAGCTGAAGAGTACCGCTTTGTTACTATTAGAAAACAAGGGAAAGAACCTCTTGTAAGTAAAAAGATTCAGTTGTCTTAAAGAATTCGGGCATTTCAAATATCTTTGTCTCTCATCTTACAAAATATAGCATATTCAAACAAGCATCCTGTTATATGCAAGTTTTTTGCATTTTAAAATATTAAAAATTGTTGAATAGCACCTGTTGTCAAGAGTTGGATGTTGATTCTTTTTTCCGGCTACTTGTATTCTCTAATTTTACCTTTGGAAAAAATATTTAACGTATTTAGAGTGTGTATCCTGATATAGACTGCTTCCTGTTAAGACAGTCATTTAAAATTTCTTATTAATATTTGTTCTATAATTATGTTCTTATAAAATTGTGTATTTCATGTTTTCCTTTCAGGGCATAACCGTAAACTTAGATGAAAACAATGATCTTACTATTGCTCGAATCCTTCAGGGAAGCCTTGCAGACAAACAAGGTCTGTATTCATTAGTTATATTTGCACATGTGATTATGCTGAACTGACTTGTTGAAATGAGAAAAACTTTCATAACTACTTGTCTTTTTTTTTTCCCCTCTTCTTTCTATGTCCTACCTTGCATAGATGTCAGTTTGAAGTATCATTTGCTCATAAGTAAAATGTTAGTGACTTTCAAGAAGCGTGGGTATGTTGTGTATTGTGCACTTTGAGTTAAAATACTGTTTACAATGACAGGGCTACTGCGTACGGGAGATAAAGTACGTGAGGTAAATGGTACTGAAGTCTTCACTCCTGAGGATATGATGATCCTCTTGAAAGAAGCATCAGCATCTGTCACCATGAAAGTTGTTCCATCGTACAACAGTTCAGCTCCAACAGATGAGGTTTGCACATCCAAGTGTTTGTGTGTGTGCGCGGACATACTCCTGAGTGTGTGTGTAAGCTTATGTTTGCTTGTGTGTGAATTGTCTTTAACAAAAAATATTTGTGTAGGATGGCCTTTGTTTAGATCTAAAGAGTAAAGATACTGTTAACAACATAACATTCAGATAACACAGGCTTTCTAGATGTTTAAAGTTACAGTCATGTGCAGTGTTTTAGTTGTAACATCCTGGGCACACCAGATCAACAGAACAAGAGTTGTTTTGCATGCTATTGTCCTGGAATATATATATATTAGTGACAGTACAAAAACTTCCTGTGTATGTAATATTTTCACACTTGTTAAGTCATTGGCACTAGTATTTCTCGTATAAATGAAAAACAGCCAAAAGTTAGGCCATGACAACACTAGGAAGCGTCTTTTGTTGCCTTGCATTCATGTGTCTGCATACATGAATCACAATATGTACCTTGTCAGAACATGTTGCAATGTTGGCGCAGCAACATATCACCCAATGACACATTTCTCATAATATAGCTTCATTGTTAAGTGACACATTACTATATATGCCTATGGCATAGACCTTATTTATGTTTACTTGAGACTGATTGTCAGAAGAAATGAATGCTGTGATATTAAAAAAAAAAGGGGGAGAGAGAGAATGATCTTGATATGTCAGATACTACCACTTTTCTCTGGGTGATTTAATTCTTGATAATCTATTTATATCAAAAGGGAGTATTTGATTCATTATATTTTTTGTCATTTATATATAAAGCATGAAGGAAAGTGCAAAATTAAAAAATACTTCAACTTTTAATTTTTCCTCTCTAGTTCTTTGTCCGTTCCAACTTCAACTATGACCCCATGAATGATCGTCTGATTCCGTGCAAGAAGGCAGGTCTGCCTTTTAGACAAGGAGATATTCTACAAATTGTGAGCACTACAGATGAAAACTGGTGGCAGGTGAGAAAGCTGCTTGTCTGTGTTAATGATAGCTGTGAACAGTGCCTGTAGATATTATAATGATGGTTTGTTAAAGTTCCTAATTTAATCCCAGCTTTCAGACTGGTTCTGGCATTTCAGGACAACTGCTGTTAATGTAACTGTTTACAAGCAGTGTTTTAAAATGAACATAAGGAATTGACCTCATCTGACATTACACAGCTGCTAGCATTTGTCACTTTAGCATTGACCTTGCTCCTTGCCCTCTCTTGTCCTTTTTTTTTGCTAAAGCAACCCCTTTATAAACCCATTATTCTTATGTTTTCTCCTTGCTATTTACTTCACATCATCTGTTATGAGATGTGGATTATTAAGTTTTTTTGAGACATTGATTTTTCATTTTGTTTCTGTAACCAATACATCAGTCCCTGATGACTATGTGTGTGTAGTCGAGGGGGGCTAGTCACACTAGAACACAACAAAGATTGAAATGGCCACACAACTGTAGATTTTATTCAGAGTTTTAACTCTGCGGCTGGCCTGCCGTCTCTCCACTCTCACTTCCACATCAAAAAGCCCCTCTCTATTGTAAAGTTACATTACATATTCTATCCCCATCGAATGTTCCAGCAACCAAACCCCCCCCACCACCACCACCACCTTTTCCCACAGCCTGGTCACAACCTTTCCCTGCCCCACACTCTCTGGTTATGGCCTTTCCAAGTGGGTCAAGTGACATCATAACAATAGTAGCTACCTGGACAGTCAAGGCTGGCTATAAATATGCAACAGGCATGAGAAAGGGTCAGTCCTGGGAGCTGACCCCCTACCCTCAATAAAAACAAAGACTTAACTTAGTGCACTACTAGAGTGCTACATTTCCTCTTTTTTTTTTTTTCTTTTTTTTTTTTAAATTTATTTTTATTGTTGTTTTTTTCTTTTTCAAAAGTTTTGCTTTTCACGACAGGTACCTTACCTAATGGCTTTATGTTTGTTGTCCAGGCACGGTCACTTGCTGTCTCAGATGGGCTAGTTGGTCTTATCCCCTCAAGCACTCTCCAGGAGAAGAGGAGTGCATTTGTACAACCAGGACTGACAAACACAAAGACAGATTTATGTAAGTTGTTTGTGTTATTTTCTCTGAATCTCATAGTTTTTCTTTTAAGAAGTTCATGTCTTTCATAAATACTGACTTCTACTGTTGTATAGCTTCAACAAATGTGTAAAGCAATAAATATGATGCAATAAATATATAACAGTAATAAAAAGTCATTACAAGATATGTAGAAGCAGATATCTATCGTGTGCCTGAGCAGAAGAAGCCTAACTGTTTAAAATCTTTCAATTCCTCATGTAGAACAATATACTTTGTTTCGAAAGATTAGCCGAATACTAAAAAAAAACAGTCATGTGTTACTTGACACTGGAGGAGGTACATACCAAGAATTGTGTTGTTAGGCAGTTGAATTGTGCAAACATCATGAAGTCTATGTTTATGCATTCTGCTGTTTACAAACATTTATACCGCACTGAAATCTTACTGGACTACTGTATATGTAATTTGTTATTGTCCATTCATTAAGAAGCATGTCGTGTGTAACATTTGGTCACATTACTAGTCTCTCTTGGGGCTGTATTTTTTGCAGTGTGTGGACTAAAGGTGAAGAGGAAAAAGCACATCAAGTACAACTCCCAGGATACCACAGGTTGGAGTAGATCCCAATATCTACATCTGAGCTTAACCTTTTTTATTTCTTGTTTTGTTCTTTGTTCAGGGATTAAAATTAAATTTTGATCAAAACTTTACGTAATTACCTTTTGCATAGGGCTGTCACCACAACATATTGTATCATAAAACTGTGGCAGAAGAATTGGGGAATGAGTGGATATTTAAGACAATTTAAATTAGCAAGTTTAATAATATAAGGTTCATCAGTGCAGTTTGGTGAAACAACTTTGTGGTATAACATTCATCCTTCCCCTTGCTTTCTGTGCATGCCTTTTTTTTTTTTCAATAGTCTTTGACAACTGTGACATCAGAGTCTATGAGGAGGTGACCCTGGCAAATTATCACACACGAGTTCTCGCTCTTGTGGGATCAAAAGGAGTGGGAAAGCGGTCACTCATCAATGAACTTGTCAAGAACAACCCCACGAGATTCCAGGCTCCTACTCCTTGTGAGATGTGAAATATTGTTTGCATGTGCTATGCTTTAGTTAGCATCTTACAATAATTGTGATCACACCGTGAAAACTTGAATCCTTTAACATACAACTCATGGCATTAACAAGGAACAGTTTGCAGTTTGCTAGGAAAAGGTTCAGTAAACAAAATAGTTTTGGTTTTCTGTTCTCATAGGAACAAAATGCAATCTGACAGTTTCATTTCATAGGCTTGGAATTTATGGTGGCTTTTTTAATATAAATTTTTAGCTGAATATTTTTGTAGAAAGTCCACATTTATCCTAATCTGACTTTCCTTATTGACCACAGCCTATCCTGCAGATATGCACAGTTAGCTACACTCTTATCTTCTGTGTTGTTCCCTAATTTTTATTTCATTTCTTTTTTTTTTTTTCAAATATTGTGTATAATTCCCTAAGAGGTAACTGATGGGAACAAATGTTTGTATGTTAAAGATACATCCCGGCCTATGGGGGATAATGATGTTGATGGGCGTGGCTATTTCTTTGTGCCACGAGAGCTAATGGAAAGAGAAATTCGGGAGAGCAAGTACCTGGATTACGGAGAGTTTGATGGAGAGCTGTATGGCATCAAATTCAGCACGATCCGAGAGATTATTAAGAGAGGAAGAGTCTGTGTGATGGGTGTTAGTCCAACAGTAAGTACTAGACTATTAAAATATACATTAGACTACAGAGTAGAATGTCTTTAACAACAATACCAACATTTTGTGGCTTTTTTTAATGCATCTGGCAAAGTAGGCTTATAAATGTTTACATTAGACATTGACATGTAAGCTTATACTTATTGACAGAGAAACTGATCCTAGAAAAGAAGAATGTGATGAAAAGTCTGCAAATGCTGTAGCTGAAGGTTTTTGAAATAAATTTAGTTTTAAATTAATGTTTGCATGTTATGAAGCCTGAAGCTGAAATTTCTATCTTAGAGATAAAAAGTTATTGTCTTAGTTACTAACTTGAAGGTTGAATTATGATTATAACAATTAATATGGCTGCTAGAAGGAGTATAGATGTGAGGAGATGATATCAGGTTTACTGTTCTGTGTTGACTGAATGTTCTGAAAGTGCACTGAGCAAACCTTTTTTTTTTTTTGGAAAAGAAATATAAATATTTTGAATGACAATGGTCCTGTTCCTCAGGATCTGTGCTTGGTGCCCTAACCATTTACCATAATTAACATTAGCAGAATCTCCTATGATAACATTATGTTCCTGAACATGAAGTGATTTTTTTTTTTTTAATTTTTTTAAAATTTAAATTTACTTTAAGTTAGTGCTGGTCTGTTGCAGGCATTGAAGGTGATTAAGTCACCTGATTTTCAGCCTTTCATAGTTTTTATCGCTGCTTCGAGTGTTGAGGCACAGAAGGTCATGTATGAAAAGCACAAAGAAATGATGGAGGAGGCTTTGGAAGGTAGACGCAGAAAGGTGAGATAACTAGACATTTGTCGGGAAGGAATTACGTTTTTGTGACTAATGTACCTCTAAAGGAAGTCAGTTTTATATATCCTTTTGGTTGCTATAACCAAAATAAGATATGAGAGATGACTTTGTAAACTTTCAAGCAGTTTCCAATTAGGCTAAAACTATGGACACAAATGATATTGTGCTTATCTGACCAAAATTCATTAATTGAATCAAGCTTTATCTGGGACATAGTTTTGGTCTTATTTGTTAAACCATTTCATAATTATGCAATGATTTTTTAAAATTTTAATTTTGTACATCATAAAGCAGTTAAAGATGACAGAGCTATATGATTGCTGCCATATGTCTTTAGTGTAAATTTAATAATATTTAAAAAAAATAATAAAACAGTAACTATTTAAAGAATTTATAGAGCTCATTATTCTACCACCAAGGTGGGCTCAAGGTGCTTACATACATTTTTCATGGCACACACTTTGAGTAGACATCAAATTTGTTTTACAAATTCATTCACCTTCATTCAGTCATAACTACTCACAGTCTCTCTCTGTATATATATAAAATACACTCACACAGGGTGAAGGAAACCAGAAGACTGAAAGAAACCACCAATAGTCAGCCCTGTAAACAGGTGTCACGTTTAGAGAGAGAGGTATCTAGCAGCTGAGATACAAACCCAAGCCACTGCACCGCCAACAACACCATGTTGTCTGTCTGTTTCTATTTCTCAAATCTTTCTTTTTCTTCTGTTTGCAGTCGACACGACCCACCATAAACGAACTTTTTCAGGTGAGTGAATTCTTCCCATAAACATTCACATCATGACAAAGACTTTAATCCTAGTGTTTCAGGAGAAAACTAATGTTGTAATGCATCAGTCCCTAAATGATCTCTAAGATGATTGATCATGTTTTCTTTTTTGTAACATATGGTTTATGTAGGGTGGCTGAGTGGGTATGCACACATTATATGCAATAGAAAAGGAAGAGACTATTTGGTGATGCTGAAAACTTAAATGAAAAATATCATATTATTTTCCCCATCTCATTTCATATTCTAGGCTTGTATTTGCGTGGTGGAGGTGGGGGAATGTGCACACTTATCTCTGTGTGTGTGTAGGGGAATATATTTATATCACGCAGATTTATTTTTGTGTGTTTGGATGTATGTGTAGGGATATATTTTTGTACATGCAGATATATATGTGTGTGTGTAGACATAGAATTATATGCTAACAGATATATTGATGCAGATTAGTTTTAGTTTTGTTCAGATTTTTTTTTATTTCTACCTGTACAGGTGCTGCTTCCTTTTTCTCTCAGTACATGTTTTGTCTTTTCTTGTCTCTAATATGTTAAGTGCTTCTTTTCCTCACAACCATCTTTCAACCTTTTCTCTAGAATTTTCATCTTTCCCTTTTTAAGATATATCATTTTTCATTAAAAGTGTAAGATCACTGCCAGTCCTTCATATAAGACTTTTATCATTCACCAAATGCTGTGCATCCTGTCACAAATATAGTGTGTCATCACCTTCATTGGGTTAAATAGGATCATCTTACCTAGGTTTGTTTAATTATCCTAATAACACAAGATGCATCTGAAATATGATTTCCCCCATTTTTGTTCATTGTGATTTTTTTTTTTTTTTTAGGAGGAACTTTTCATAGCAACACTGAAAGAAAGTAGACAAATAGAGAAAGTCTACAGGCCGTACTTTGATGACTCTATCGTCAATGATGACTTTGACACTACCTACAAGTTTTTGCTGACTACCATGGACAATCTTCATCAGGGAGCCAAGTGGATCCCTGTGGAGTGGAAGGAATAGATGATAAATAGACCCCTGTCACAGAACTGAAAGTCCCATTACATCACATGCAGAATTATCAAATGGTTGAGATACATTGCAGTGGAATTCTTGTCCACACCTTTGGGTTTGACATCCTGTGTGTAGTTTCTTGAAGTCTGTTGGAGATATTGAAAATATGCAGTCATGTTCTCTTATTGTTTTGCAAGTTGACCCATAACTAACTAGCTGAATGGTTACTGGTCAGCTTGAAGTTAATCTCTTTGAAGAGTTTTAACAGTCAGAAAATATTTTTTATTTTATATTTTTATCATCAAGTGACGTTATAACGGGCAGTTTTAAAATACATCTGCTAAAGTGTTTTACCCATGATGTAGTAATTTTTATTAAATGGTTGCTTCAGGTTGAAATTTTTCCAGGGCTTTTAAAAACTGTTTAAGAATGAAATGAATGACATTTGGGCCAAGGTATCACATGACCGCCATTATGCATTGCTTCTCACTGTCTCTGTCATTTACTGACCTCCTCATCTGTCATCTCTGCAACTTACAATGCCTTGCTGACACCCAAGCACAGTGTGACAGAACAATACATTTCCTAGAAATAATGACTGCAATAGAATAGTAATAAAACACACATGCAGTCTTGGAAGGTGATTTTGGTGAAGGGTGATAGTAAACAGGAGTTTGCAGGGGTTTTTCTTGTGGAGTTAAAGCTCCTTGGGTCTGCTGCCGTCCAGTTCATTTTTAAAAATTGATTTTAGCCTGGCCTTTTAATCTCTCTCTGTCTAATGGCAGCTTTTTTCATCTTTGACCTTGTGTTTTTCTTTCCTTGGCAAAAGCTCCATCAAACTATGCAACACTTTTTTTAACGTTTCAGTTGAAATTCATCATTGAAAATTTACCATCCTAATGATTACTAACATTACCATCACTAATTCTCATAGATTTCTGAGCAATGATGCTATGCAACTAGAAGCTTTTTTTTTTAACCAGTAAACTTTGATTATAATGACTATATGATTGTATTGATCAGACTGCTCACAGTTTCATAAGTCATTGAGATATTTATTGTATGGGCAATGTAAGCACATGTATTTTTACAAAATGTCAGAGTATTAGTGATACCAAATGCAAAAGCTCATCCAAAACATTTTTAATTTTCTTGAAATCCTAACATGTAGCTGATGAAATGATTTGAATATGGATGATAAGCTCTTGTAAAGTACTTAACACTGAAATCTGAGTCAAAAGCTCTATACTCTGTTGTGTCAGTGACCTGCTGTATTAAAAGTGTCAGTGGTGAGCATCTTTGAAAGCTCATGGCTTCTGAGAAAAATGCATTTCCATGACATTTTGATTTAAATAACTTGCACACTCCATACTTGTCATAGTAGAAGAGTGTCAAGCTTTATGATGGTCGATTTTTTTTTTTTTTTTTTTGTACCAGGACTGTGCGGTCTTTAATTAGTACTCACTCTGATGCCATTATGTCCTTTGCCACACTGCATGCATAGTTGCATTCTAATTATAGAATCAGGAGCTTCTGCTTGAACAAAGTTAATGACTGAAAAGTAAGTTTGAATTAACAGCCTAGAGATGATGCGATGTTGACAGTGATATCTGCATTTATTGGGTCATAAATCTTTGTTGTTTTTGGATAAGGGCTTTAAAGCATAATAATTGTAAGAATATTTTTTCTGATTGAGAAAGTTGATCCAGCACAGAAAATGATATGCTGCACAAAGTTGGTGCTGTGGATAGCAGGGTCAAATAAAGCTGCTTTGATAGTGTGATGTCTCTCATGATAGCTGTTTGTGACCCTTTCAAAGTTGTACAAAAAAAGCATAAAAGAAGTTATTTACTCTGTTAAAAGATCATCATCAATTGATTTCCCGTTAGAATAACAAAGGTTTCACTGTTAAAAAAACAAGTCGTTTACAAAATCTGGCAATAAACAGGAACAGGTAGCCGAAAGAATAACATTTAACACCTTGTCTAATCATTGTCATTGGGCTGTTATTTACAGTATCTAACCTTTGTTACTGTCATAGCAGTCTCATTTTTTGGTCTATTGTAATTGCTCTTCAGTTTCCATGTTTCTCACCATTTTATCGGCTTGATTTTCTGTTAAAATGTATTTTTGCTATTTTTTCGATTTTTTTTATTTTTATCTTCTGCTTCATTTTGCTTATGTGTGGTACAACATTTGTAAAATACAAGAATCTGCCCTTGTGTTTCATAGGCATTTCTCATACCTTGGCAGAATTTAGTTTGCCATTTTACTTTCATCATATTTAAATAGGCTGTTTCTGGTAATTCTAGGTTTCCGATCTTGGTAACAACTTGTGTTAAGAAAGAACTGTTAAAATATTTGTGATCAGTGTAGCATTAATGATTTCTTTCAGTATCAGATTCAAGCATGCAGGCTGCTTTGTGATTATTCTTTTAACTTAACGTACCTGTCAGTAGCTTTCCAATCAAAATCCATTAGGCAGCACTTTTGCATGTGTATAACAATGATGTGGATAACTGGATTTTTTTTAAAATTGACTTTCTGTTTGTGCTTAACAGAAAATAAAGAGTAGAATGAATTTGTGTGTGTGTAATTGTCAATTACAATTTTGGTTATATATTTTTATTCATATGTATTTAGAATTACGTAACCTAATCTTGAGTTATTAGAAAAAAACGATGTACATCTCTTTCAAATTAGCAATGCCTTATTACTAGTCTAACTGTGCTTTTAAATGCGCTTTCATTAGATATAATTAGATCAAATAAAGCTGAATAGATTTTATATTTTATATTGTTTTCTTTTTTTGAAGGAGGAAGATACTGTATAAAAAATTTCAAGCTAGATTAGCTCGTGATTGTGACATTTCCTTTGCTTTGGTGGTATAATGCGTTTTCCACCAAGACAATGAAGAGCATAATTTGCAAGTTTGAATCTTTTCTTCATTGAATATTCTTCCTCTCTGGTTGTGTCTTCAGTATATACTGTTCTAAGCTAGGTTTTGTGATAAAGCAGTTGTTTGGTTTGTTTGTTTTTTTTTTTGTTTTTGTTTTTTGTTTTTGTTTTGTGCTATTGTGATGTTAAAAAAAATAGTGGATGAGAAGGGAGAGAGAAATTTTTGTACAAATTTAGACTGTTTTAGTAATACAGGATTTCATTGTTAACAATGTGAACATTAGCTATATCATTCATCTTGGCTGTTTCGGATGGAGGAAGAGTTGTAAAATTTGCTTATACTGTATGATTATTAACACTGTTTACAGAAACAATACATTTTTTTGATCAGTCTAAAGTGTGATTATCAGTCTATAGAGAAAGAGTTTGAAACCGTCTCTTAGTAGATTAACCGTGATTACCTTCACACTGCCTAATTGTTTAATATCTAGTAATCAACTGAGCTGCGAAAGGCATTATGTATAGACATTACCTTTGTATAACACATTTTTCATGGTGTTGGCTTCATCAAGTAAACTTCATGATTTAAACAAAATCACTGCACTTTGATGGAGAGAGAGAGGGACTGCTTAACATTTTGCTTTTTTTTTTTTTTAAAGGGCAGTGTATGATCTCTTTGCTAGCATCTGAGCTTCATAGTGCAATGATGTAGATCAAATCAGTTCTGCGTGTACTACAGCCTAACATGTATGTTGTTTTGTTATTTTTAAGAATGAGTCATATTTCAGATAGGCAGCAGATGCCCACTTCTAAAATAAATGCCGTTGTCGAGCTCACACTTTTTAAAAAGCTGAAAGAGGTTTGGTTGCAAATATATATGAACCTTACCAATTTCTTTATACTTTGCAAAAGGTCTGTGAATATTCAGACATTTTTTACGCGCCACTATGTTCTTTTTCAAAATGCATCAGATCTTATTGTGTTACTGGGTGAGACGAGCAGAGAAGATTAGTTAGGAAGTTCCCCTACACGTAGAAATAAGTCTGTGTGTGTGGCTTAGTGAAGCTTAGTCCAGATTTTAATTCAGCCATCTGTTTTGTCTCATGCCCTGGCTTTGGTGTAGCAATCATTATTATTTCTTACTGTGCATTGACAGTTACATTAAATTGTTCCGCAGAGTAACATCTGCTGCTGGAATTAATATATGGTCTCAGTTTCTAGTCTGCACTCTTGATGAAATTCTTCTTTTATCTAAAGTGTTGATGCATTATCTTTAATTAAAACAAATGAAACCTTGAGATCAGAGAAAAAAAGAAAACTGGATGTGTACATACTGTAGATTTTTTATGGATTCTATGAACACACACACAATAGCTTTATAAGGTGCAAGTTAATATTTGTAACTAATAATTAAACTGTTAATAAATGGCTTGTTTTGCTGCCCAGTATACTCAAATAATAGACCAGAATACGAGCAAGGTCGCATATCATAATACTGAGGGTGACTCGTTGGCTATTATATAAATTTTCTCACTTGTATTATTTAGTTTGTGCTTTATTGAAATTTTGCAGCAAATCAGTGGTTGTGTTTCTGTATTAGTGCTGTGCTTTCTTATATGTATCAATACATACTTGTTACCTTCCATACATTCCAAAGTTGTATCTTTGTAGAAAATATTAATAATCTAATTTTTGCAGAAATAAAGTTGTAAGCTATAAAATTTACAAGTTTATTGGTTTTTTTATGATCGCCTTTGTATTGAAATAGAGGTACTACCAGAGTAGTTTGCATTGGTTTATCAGGTTCAGGCCCTAATAGATCATTTAGCACCTGTCACCAATACAGTGATGATTGGATGCCCTGGGTTCAGATCTTGTCTTGCCTTAGCTGTTGACTTGATGTAAAAACCATTCTCCACTGTTTCTCTGACTCTGGTAAGATTTAACTTTCTCTTTACTTTCCCTCACTCAGGCACTTCATCTGACCACTTTCCAAGGCAGTCGAGTGGCACACCTGCCATTATCACTTGTTGATTTTAGGAGTGAAAAGTGCCTCTATCTCAAGGTGATTTCACACTGTGAAGGAGTAGGAGAGGTGTGGGAGAAGGGTTGCTGCTCTGTGACACCGCAGGTGTTGGTTTACTGTTGGTGGTTCGCTCTTTTCCTAGTTGCCAGATCACCTATGTTGCCCAAGACTTCTATTTAGTTTTAGTAGTTTATTCTGTTTCTACTGCTTTAATGACCTTGGAATTGTTTCAGTTTTCTTTATCACTGTTTTCGTTTTTTTAAACCTGATATTTGTACAGTTTGCTGCCTTCTTTACCATCTCCGTATAGTTTTTTCTTTTTTGGGGGTTTAAGCTATTAAGTTGTTCTGTGTTTGACTAAAGGAATCCCCTATTTCCTTTTTTCAAAGATATTTTCAAATTATATATTTATGCTAGGTAACAGTCTATTTTATTTATCCAAATTCTAAGACTTTTGTTTTGGATTTTAATTGCTTTAAGGGAACGTTATCCAGCTTGTGCTTTGTCGATTGTCACTGATCCTACACAATCAGTACCACAAACCATTCAAACTTTCTATCCTCTGTGCATGTGGATAAATAGGATGCTTTGCAAGAACAAAAACCAGACATTAATATTCATTTCTTCTAAATTTTTCTGTATTATTTTCATTAAAACATCTAAATTCATCCACAGACTTAACATTTAAGCTCTCTAACGCATATACCCCCCACTGCACAGGAGCTAGTTCTTTCCAAGGCATTTACATCTTTCTGATTAAAACAGCACTGTAAGCAGTTCAAAACAGACCTCTTGCAGTCCTCAACAAAAATGAACATTTGAAACATGGCAGTTCCTTCTTGATAATTATGTGAACAATACATTTTAGAAGTAACACTTTGATAAAACACTGTTGTGATCAACTGGTTTGCCAATTTTTATTAACTGAAGATTTACCCCAACACACACACACACACAATCACAGTGCAATTCATGCTGTTTAATTATTTTATTTTATTTTTTTCTGCAACATTTACAGATATTCTATGATCATGCAAGCTGAAACATGACTACAATTTGAACACTCAAGAATACAAAGCATATATTGCTAACTTATAATAAATAAAACTATATGTATCAAAAGTAATGCTGAACTGTTCTTAATGATCAGTACTTTTTAAGCATAACTGATAATCCCAGAATTTCCTCTTATTAAACAATAGACTGAAGGTTAATTTCTTTTACTATTCTCTGCTCATGAGATCACTTAAAATGTTACCCTACATCCACAAAACAAGTTCAGGTTTCTTCCAGCACATAATAAAATGAAATGCCAGGAAAATTTTGACATCCTGGTCAAAACCACATTTCTCATCGCTGTAACTATCTTCTACTAATTCATGGTCTGGAACAATGACCACTTCTACTCTTCCATCCATACTTTATGAAAATGTATAAAACAATTTCCAATAATCAAAACAACCTTTCTCATTCTCAGACACACACAATTTCATTCATTTCAAGTATTTCACAGAAGCAAACAGGTTGTAAATGCTAGGGACATAAACACGGGCAGAAAAAGGATTTTTGTAAGAGTCTAATGGTGTGCACAATGATGGCAAGACACAAGTTCCTGACACAATGGCAGTATACCCTTGCAATATTGTTGATACAAATTATTGCATCATTGCCTGCACCAGCAACTTGGAATAATCACCGTGACCATTGAGAATATGATGCAAAGAGCCTGGACATTGTATGACAATGATGGTAATTAATGCCAACACATAGCAGTCATCGTAGCAATGACAAAGATCTTTCAAATTATAAGTAAGCTTACTGATCTGTGCAATTCAAGTTTATTTTGGTTGAAAGAAAGTGTGTAACGCAGAACACCCTGAACACCCAGTTCAAGCACATAACAGGTGTTTATCTTGGAACAGGTAAAGGGTAGAAATAACTATGCATTTTAGAATTTATGTGGAAATGACTTTAAAAATGTTTTTATAGAAAACAAAAAGGAGAAAAAGGTCCTCATCATTAAGGCACATGGTCTTTGGCTAGTCTGATTCAAGACCACTAGAAACAAAAGTTTTTGTTTTTGCCAATCTAACAAAACTTTTGTAGCTTCACTAATGTATCTCTAGACTTGTTCATAAACCAAAATAAATTTAAAAAGACAACCAATTATTCCGAGGAAAATTATGACATATTTCTAAAAATATTTTTACATCAGAAAAATGTTGCCACTCCTAATCTTTTATATTAAGACAGACATCAGAAAGAAGTCCAAACCCATCAGTCCACTAAAATGCAAAGGTATTGAGATAATGGATGGTGACAATGTGTGACAGAAGTTAATGATGATGAATAAAACAAAAAAGATGTAATTTACTAATAATTTAAATTCAGACAACACGTCTAACTTCAAAGAAGCGCTTGAGATAATAGACTTGGCCTAGGGACATAGCTACCAGAACCAGAGCTTCAAAGAAGGCCCACAGCACCACTCGAGAGTTGGTGTTGTCATTGACTGAAAAACAAAAAGGTGCAAAAAATAAATTTTGCATCTCAATAATTAACAACACAATTTCCAATACACATAAAGTATGCAAGCATAATCATGTAACTGTTATACACATGAGTGCATGAATAATCATTTACATATGTAGGTAAAAATGCATGTGTATATATGTATGTGTGTATATCTTTTCTGATCATTATGCTTGAACATAATACATGTATATGCCATTAAATATCATGCTCCTTTTTCAAGCTGCTGTACAAACAGTGGTAACTAGTGTTGATCATCGATTTAGTGCTGCTAGGGTGGAGTTAGTGGACACATTTTAATTACAGTGTCAAGCATTGAGCAACAAGCCAATATTTAAATTCATGATTTTCTTAACCACATCTTACAAAGGTAGGTAATAAATGTGACAGTGCTCTGAGTCAGAAAATAAATGGTGTTTATTCTCACAAAGAAGGATGATTAACCCTTATATTCTTATTCAATTTTGAACTTACTTGCTCTGTGAATGCGTTCTCGAACCTCCATGTATTCCTGTTCATGCTTGGCTCCTGTCAGTGCTGTTGACAGCTGATTCACCATTTCTGCAAGTTTGTTGTGGTTGGCTGCAAGTTTAAAAGTGGTGCAATCTATATCATTTCTATCCATTTTAACCTTTATTAACATTGTATTATTTCTCTGTTCCTTGGATTGAGATTTAGTTAATCTCTGTCAAGCTTATATTCCAAGATCTGACAACCAATCACTGATCTATGCTAGACAATAAAGTTTACAGCCCTCATGGAACAGAGATTTTATCTAACAATCTGAAACGAAGGCCCTGAGTGCTTGCTACTAACAGCTGCATACAGATGTTTTGAAAATTATTTACTCAAGAATTCCCTCAAATGATCTAGGGAAGAAACATCTGCAAAAACTGGAATAAATGCTTTAAATGGTTACATACTATGAATTTTTTTTTTTATTTGATGTCGTGGCTGGAGTTAAGGACACAATCTTTCATTAAACAGAAAAAATAAAATTACCATAAGCCTTACATATACCTTTCAGTATTAAATTGCAACTTACCATCACCTTCCATATCCCCTTGTTGCTTTGGCTTTTCACCAGTGTCCATAGAGAACATCACAATTTTGGGTGTCATTGTTGACATCTGGTTGCTGAAGCAGTATTTGTAAATTCCATCTATGTGTGCAGCAAATGTGTACTTGCCATTGGATTCACGATCACCTGAGTGAATGAGCTTGCCATCTGGTCCATAGATCTAAATTAGCATAAAACCAATTGAAAATTTTAAGCCACTATATTCCAGCAAATCACTCTCATAAACAACTTTTGTTTAGGAGAGTTAATCATGTATTGACATAGATTCTTTTAAGCATCATGACATACACCCTGAAACTGGAAAAACTCTAACTGTAAATCTAGCCCTTTCTCTGGTTTGATTCCTGAGTCTTCCTAAATAAAAGCATTTTTCTTCCCTATCCTCTTGCCACCACACATGCCCACACAGTGTACATAACTGTATGCACAAACCTTTAAAAAACATTAATCAACCCTCTGAAAACATTTATGTCATTAGAAAACAATTAATACTTCCTTCCTGAACTATTACAACTGGTAAAGAGATTTTATGAGAAGAGACAAAATTTCTGTGAATTGTACTGGATCTGTTCTGTCATGTTTGAATGAACATAAGACAGTAAAAAAAAAAATGCTGTTTTTATTTTTACAAACAGGACTGTCTACGGTATGCCGATTCTGTATAGTGTTCTGATACATCTGTGTATTAGATATATTGTTTCGACTACCGAGTTTACTGTATACATGAATGAGTGATGATAGTTGTTGTAATACACAGGAAATCACTACCAGCATTGATAGCATTGCCGGTTTCTCTGATTCAGACTAAGAGTTTGATTTTTACGAACACATATTTCCTAGGTCTTTAAAAGGTTTCCTCGTGTATGTTGACATACATAGACACAAAATTAAAGAGTAGCACCTTAGTCGTTAGCAGGCATAAATAATATTTACCTTAACATCGATATCAAGAAATCCACCTTCTGCTACTTCGAACATAAGACTCATTTTCGTTCCTGAAGTCACTTTGTCAAAGAAACATTCTTCAGCATGAGCATCAATGTGGACAAAATACGCACTATTTAAACAAAACAGAGCACTGAATAACAAAACCGGTAGAAAATACCTAGCGTAAGACATGACGGCTAAGGTTCAGAATCTGATAGCGTAGTCAGCCACAAGCTTGCCACGTACAGTTGCATTGAGCATGCGCAGGACAGCGCCGCAGCAAAGATCGGAAAGTAGGATTGGACTAGGCTTTAGACGCAGTCCGGTAAAATACTTGTCGGCAAAGCAGTGATCGATCGTTCGATCACCTCCCGTCTCAGAAGGGTATACGTTACTTTTCGTCATTAACTGACCACTCACCTGTACGTACACAACTTTAAAATGTGAGTGCAGTGATACATATAATGCTGTGAACATTAGCTCTCTGTGTGTGTTTATATATATATACACGACGTTATTAAATGACAAACTGATACATGTATTGGAAAATAATTCACAATTACAATTAATGATTAATGCAAGGGGTCCAGAGAGGTTGTCTGGGACCCACCAGCACCTCCTACCCACTCACACGTCAACGGACACCTCCAACACCTCCATATATCTGCGATTGACAGGGAGGAGCGCTCGGTTTTGTTATGTAACATCAACCGCTACAGTGATGTAATCGGCTGGTCCACCCTGATCGTCGTCCTCCCTTATCCTTCTCTTATTTGTTACACAAGGGTTGTAGGGCCCTTGACAACTGTCACCGTGTTCAGCCAACCATGCATGGCTTTCATCACGTACGGTCTGGGGAAGTCGATCGAGTGTCGCTGGTCAAAGGGTACTCAAACTGCCTGAGGCACCTCTTATATATATATACCACCGACACCTGTACTGTTGGGTTTTACACCCGATATCAAAAAGACTTTTACTTGTTATAATCTTAAAGGTTAAATATCTTAATCAATTCTCCCCTCATAGTACAAAATCACTTCCATTCCCGGCCACTCCCAACAACCAAACCAACCATGCAACCAGTTGGCTAGAAAATCTATTGGCGGTGGTGGCAAGGCGGGAGATGTGGGGTAAACCAAGTTCAAGTTTTTACTTCTTGCGTTGATCATTTTGGGCAACAAACCACTGAACACAAAGAATGCCATAAACTCTTCATCCTAGACCTTAATCCCGCCCCTGTCCCGCCACCCCAAGTACCCCGCAGGCATTTGCGCTAATCATGAGCAACACTCCTAAGCAGCTATACCCGACTGCTTCACACCCCGACCTACTGGGCGTTACCCAACATCTCACCAATAGGTGGAAGCACCTATAGCTCCTCCTCCCAGACCTACCAACTTTCTGTCTTTTGGGGTATAAATGACCGGGTAGCTCATCACGTACCACGTCCACGTGCAAGAACGTTTGCAAAGATACAGTCATCTTCGTTTGGACTTGCACCTTGTAAGTGTTGATATTTATTTTAATTGGATATTTACTAGAGTTAACTAGAGTATTATACCTGACGTATCCTTATAGGGTAATTGTATCAATTTATATTGAAATCAATATTCGATGTTTAAAAAAGAAGTTATTTTTAGGCAGTGTTCTTTAGTGATACCGATCGAAATTCGTGAGATTATTAAAAACACTTCCAAAAGTACTTCAACTCAATTTTATTTAATATTAAGCATTCAGCAGACTGCCTAGCTGTTTATAGTCAGAAGTGAATTAAAGCCGAACTCGATCGAGTCTGCAATATTCTTAATTTCTTAAAGGACTTATGGGTGATTTATCACACTGTGGCACTTTCTCAACTTTGAGAAAATAACTCTATTTGTTGATAAACTCTATAAAACATCGGAACTGTCGATCTTCTATTTCTTGTCAAGACCTGGTTTCCCGCTTTGTCACAAAGGTACAAATTTTCAATTCCACGCTAGCACGTGCTAACTCTGGCATTAGTTGCGAACGTTCTCGATTATCTAAGGGTAACGCACGTGGGGTTCCCCTCCCAATTTTTGTAAAAGCTTAAAATTATATTTTTTTCGTGACGAACCAATGACAACGATCTGTTTATCATCTAGCAACAACTTTATGCCTTATTTCATGCTAGCATTACTTTATCTATTGTCTTTTATCGTTCCATGGAAAACTATACAGTCTGTGTCATAAGGAGCTGGTCTGGTTTTGAACAAATGTTATTTTTTGTGTTTTTATTTCTAGGAATTCTGCGTGACATGGAGGCTGTCGATGAAAACAACAACAATGTCGACGATAACAATAATATTGAAGGGTATGTAAACCAAAACGAAGTGCAGGCTGTAGTCGGCGTGAATATGAACCACCTCACACGCGGTCAGCACGTTTCTGGAACATTCACCACGCGCCCGGCGTCGTATAACTGGAGCGGAAGTGACGAACAATTGGGATAAGGGTCGCTTCCTGTGGTCACCAGTAGCAGTTGCCTTGGCGACGTCGAGCTCATCGAAGAAAATACAGGGAAAATGGTGGCACGATGTTGTATAGTGTGAAATGTGGAAATTATGGAGGGAAGACCAGGGCGAAAGATTATACTGACGTGAAAACCAAACACACGAGTGTTTGAAAATGAATCGATTTATTGTGAATTTGTGTACATAAGTATATTAATTTTTTATAATATTATTATTATTATTAAACGAGTTTAAATTGATAAAAAGCGTTTCAATTTGTTTTTGTACACTTTCTTTCTCACGAATTTGTCAGCGGATAGAGAGAGTGCGGTGTTCTCTTTCCCCAACCTTTCTCTCTCTCTTCCCCACTCCCGGTCTCTCTTAACACACACACAACAACACAAAATGATTTCTTTTAGTGACAGAAAGGATTATACTAACACTATACTTACTATAGTTTTACTCGTCGTCAACAAATTTAGATGTAAATAGTAAAGGACCCCGCTGAATGACAGGAGAGAAAGATCCAGGCATTTGAGATGAAATGCCTTCAAAAGAATTCTTGGGGTCTGGTCACCATCCTGATCAGTCCTCAGGAACCTCTGCTCGCCATCGCAAGGGTGGGCAAAGTACGGCCCGTCAGGCAAAATGTGAAGTGAACTTGTTTTAATAACTTTTTTATTTTAACTTTGGTTAATTTGGTTGAAAGTTAATTTATCAAATAGGATTTAGTGTGACGAATTATCAGTCCTTAACATTCTAAAAGAAAAAGTACACAAATAAACTAACTTGTCTGAGGTCTCTGATGGAGCTGTGAGAGAGCATCGGTGGCGGCTGCCTTCAGAGGAAAGACGGTTTAAGTTTTTATTGTGAACGAATTTAAAGAGCTTCACTTTTCACATTGAATTCGGTAAGTGAGCATCATTGTGTACGCATTTCTATCCCATTTTCACTATATAATTATCTTGTGGTCTGTTACGGACCCGCCGCATGGTTTAGAATTCTGAGACCGGCCCAAGAAGAAAAAACTCTGCTCACCCCTAGTCTAGAGGCAGAAGCTGTATATGACATCCGTTCACAGGGCTGGGCGTCGGGGGTTTTCTCTGGGTACTCCAGTTTTCTTCCCCCATAATGCGAAATCACCGCAAGGTGGAAGCGCTTTCCTACTAAATCAACCAACTGGCACGCCTACACCACATTTGCCGCAACTCATGATGCCCACACAACGACTGGAAACAGTATTGTAAACATTTTATGAATTAAAGTTGCTTGGTGTTTTCTTTACACGTTACTTTCCGTTTGGTAGATAATGATAAGATAGGTGTGTGCGTGTACGCGCGCGTGCGGGGGAAAGACAGAAAAAGGGTAGGGTGGAGAAAGGGAGGTTTTTTTTTTTTTTCTTAACCCACGTATTTCCTTTCTTAACTATTTTTCTGCGGCTTGTCGAGACACTAATTACTGAAGTACAGGCAAGAAATCTACCAAGCAAACGAGTATTATTAGAATGAAGGGTACTAAATTATTGAACACCAAGTCTATGCTATAAATAAATAGAAAATTAAATTATTTGTATATCGTCTGCATCAGCCATGCAGACACAAGACGCTTTACATGTAGGCATGGAAGCGCGTCATATTAGTTATAAATATAATAATTAAATAATATAAATATAATACTACAATATTAATACATTATATTAATAGAAGTAGAAAACTGTTAAATTGGTGCCTTAATTGTACCTTTTTCTCTCAGGTATGAAATTACTGCAACAATTAACGATCGTAATCAAAACAATCAACAATGACTCTTGCATCTAAATACTAAGTCTCCCCTTCAAAATTCTGAGATAAAAAAAAAAATTACGAAGAAATTTAGGTGACCTTCGAAATATTACAAAGAAAATATTCACTGGATTTAAACATATTGAAACAGTCACATTGACGGTAAATGAAACCGTCACAATTTGAAGTCCGATCCAACATAAAAGGCGAGAATTCGGAGGACAAGATTCTGCACTTATATCTTACATTCTTTTTGTTTACGGATCTATTAGGAGTAAAACATTTATAATAAGACATATTTAAATCCACATATTTTTTTTTTACAAATTCTTATTTTTAGCTTTGACGATAGTCTGAACAGGAAGCTGTTATCTAGTCCGCAGCGGAACGTAGCCATCACGAGTGGGCGCAGCGCCTGACACAAAAGTATCGATCCGAAGCCAATGCTCTGGTGCAGGCGCTATGTTCCTGACCCACTTGCTTATTCCTGCTGAGCCTGATATGGAAGCTGTGCTAACCCTTTTCAATGGAGTCTCGTCGCTGCCTTTATAGTGCTCAAATAATGGCTACAGAAATATATCAGGACGTAACAGTGACTGATGTTTACGACCAAGCGGCGGGTATCGCTAGAGAGTTTGATAAACTCATAAATAATTACGGTAATGATGCTGTCACAGAATTGATGCCCAAAGTGATTCGAGCCCTAGAGCAGCTGGAATCCCTCGCTACCCGTTTTGAAAGAGACAACGATGAAATCGCGCAACTGAGGTCAACAGTTGAGAAGCTTGAATTAGAGAAAACAGGAAAAGCGCAGGAGCGTGCTAAGTTTGAGCAGGTGAGGATTATCTATTGAGAATTGTCTATTTCTGTTCTTTGTTTCGTTTATTTTTAAGGCGCGGTCTGCTTATGAATATTTAAATAAAGACTCAATTCCAGTGAAGGGAGTGTACATCATCGATGTGCGGCATCGACAGTCAGCACAGGTAAGGCATCCCGAAGCCGACAAGGAAGGCATATGTCATTTGGGGGATTTTGCGGTGACCTGTGATCTCTGAGCTACTTCCCTTTTTTCTTCACCCCACTTCCTCCTTCCTTTGAAGACGAGCGCATTAAAGTGCGATACTATTGAAAGTGTAATCACCGTTAAAAACTTGAGATGGTGTATACTTACACAAATAAGTAGTTATTGGCTAGTGATAAAAAGACAAACTTCACTATTGGAAAACCATATAGTAGCCTTAAATCATACAGACTCAGACTACCACCAATGATGACATTTTTGAATAAGGTTTTATTTCACTGGGAGAGGAAAAACTGCAAAAATTCTGTTTGACACAGGCACCAAAAAAAAAAAAAAGTTATTGTGAGGTTGGTTACTGATGGTTTGCTGATGTTGGTTTGTCTGCAAGTATTTTTTTTCCCCCTAAATTTGGTCCTGGTGTATTATTTGGACTGCTTGTACAGGAGATGGAACAGACAGAAGAGAACTGGAAGACAGAAGTGAGAGAACTATTGACAGTGGTGGGTAAACTTCAAGAAGAGAACAAGAGGTTGAAGGAGACACTCCATTATGAGAAGTATTCTGTAGCCGAAAAGGTTTCAGCAAAGCACCGAGGTATGGGAACTATGTATGTTAAACGAAATAATCCCTTTCTGGTACCATGTTCTGATGCAACATGCACTGCGATCCATTTTTTTTAAAATGGAGCTTTAGGACTGAAAAAAAAAAGTTACAGACCGCAGTATTTTATAACTTGCTATGGAAAACATGCAGGTCATAACAATGTTCTGGAAAACATTAAAATATCTGAGAATGTTTTTTATTGGTTTTATAAAATATCACATCAGTTTAGGTAATGGCTTGTATTTGGAATATTTTCTTGCCAGTGTCATTTGTAGTGTAGGGGATGAAATGGTGGATTTTTCTAGCCTTAACTTGCACAATCCTTGCTGATATAAATATTCAGGTTAGCAGCACTAAATATATGTTATGATATCAAACATTAGCCTGAAATATAGTTATAAACTCCATCTTTTCATCTGTATACCTCTTTCGAAAAGAATAAATTTGCAGGCAAACTGTTTTGCAAGAATGATGTATTAATAATAACGGAAACATAAAACCTATAGAACCTGACTGCTTCCACCATTGTCTGCATTTTGTAAAACATTGCCACTTTAGCTCTTAGAACAATGGTTTGTTTAATCAGGGATTTACTTCAGGAATATTACAGCTTTGACTGGGACTTTTTGCAATCCTCTGCAACAGTAGACAGGCCTTTGATCTTTTCAAACATCTGTCTCCTTTGTTGTCAGATCAGAAACGGTCAAAGTTATCAGTTTTGTCATGAAACTCTGGGGTAGGAGCACGTAGAGATGGTAGAGGCTATGATTTTCATCGCTCCGGCCTATCACACTCTCGATACCTCCACCAAATCACGTCAACATTTACCGCATGCACCTATACTAAATTGCTAATTTACACTTTTAATTAGCTTGAGCCCCCAGCATGCATCACCCCAATAAACAACTCCAGGTAATTTAGAATATTAAAGGAAAGTTATTAATTATCAAGAGGATTATACAAATCATAAAATGATAAATGAAATTCAAAGAACAAGCAAGTTTGCAAATGATCTCGTTCCATCTTGTCTACTTATCTAGGTTGTCCCGTTAACGCTAATTATGCTCCTTAATACTAATCCAGATATCTAGTGAGTCGATCTATTCTCTCGTACACATGCCACTTAGCTTCACTCAAGCCTTCGCCGTGTGATTTGTTAGTCTCTGCTGGACACACAACTGTCACTTGTGATTTCGTACAATGGTTTCTCGCTGTGTGAAGGAATCTCTCAACTCGCCGCAGAAGAAATAGTGCTCATTGACCTTGGTCTTCTGTTGTCCGGCTCCTTGACAAGAGATGTACGATGTCGAAGGGTTGGGACAGATTCTCAAACGAATCATTCCCGTGCGCCTTATGCACTTTGAACTGTCACCAGTGGTCCTGAAGTTCCTTCACGTAGAACTCAGTGCCGACTCTTGTGACCAGAGTGACTTTTTCTACTTCGCTGCCAGGAGTTAGTCGAGGATCGCAGGGACAAAAGTCACTCTTCTTTTACGCTCAAGTTCGCCCGAGCGGGCTTGGTTACTGTCTTGGTCTGTGTCCTTATTTCCCCAATATTTCTGTCTGAGGCGCAATAGGCGACCACGAGGTAGCGAAGTATTGAGCTGCGAACTCTCTTTGATGTTTCCTCTCCAAGAGTTGATTGTGAAAAAGCCTTGAGTTAGGCTCCAAACTCAATATCAAAACCTCTGGTACGTGGCATTCATGCATTCGATTGGCCAGTCACACCACGTGACATACCACAACAACCAATCACACCATAGCTAGTGTATGAAGTGGTTCCCAGCCTTCCAGCAATAAGCTACGTAATCTAGTTGCCTGATTGTCTGGCTTCTTACGTTGTGTCAACATTCCCCTTTCTCTAACGTAATCAAACCTCGTGTGTTTTGCTCTAAGGCTTGTCTGTTACGTCACTGGCCCCTCGCGGCTACACCTGACCCTGCCTTACATGACTGTCATGACGTAACGGCCTTTTATTTTTAGGTGATGTAAGCATCGCGTGTCTCAGGTGGTATGAGCCCCGAGGCTCTAGTCCACCTTCAGCCAGTCAGTTTGCTTACGTACCCACTTGCCTTGTGAATAGAACAGATGGGCCAACCCACGCTACAGCCCTATACCCACTCTTTCATGACAAGTTTCAAGTTTTGACAAGATCACCATCTGCTAAAAATATTATCAAGATTTTCTAAGGAAACTGTTACAAATGCACAAAATTGATGTGCTAAGTCATTGCATGACTATCGTGGCTGCCGTTTTACAGCCCTTTTTTTCTGATGCATATTGTGTGAAGTGACAATGCATTTTCACACTGTTGGTTAATGTGAAGAACAAGTGTGACATTTGCCTTGTGGATGTCCCTTAATGTTCACTGGAAAGTGTCACTTGTTAGGTCTGTTAGACATGTTCCATATTGAAAAGCAGTTTTGTGTGTCTAGTACTAATACAAGTGCAGTTTTCGTAAGCTGGTATATAAAATATGCAACAATATATGCAGTAATCTGTGCAAATGAAAACACTTACACATAGTTATACAGTCTGACAGTATCTTTGGTGTTATTGTCATTGGAAATGGAACTATGCTGTAGTTTATTGTATTCAATTCTTTGACCGTATAAAAAAATATCTGATTTTATTAGAAAGGACATTTGTTGGAAGCATCCCTGGTTTATGCATGTTATAATCTGTTAATATTCAAGTTCTCTGTTTAGCATTCCAACTCACAGATGTAAGCATAGTACATTTTATCCGAAGAGTGCACTGCATCATGCAGGATCATGCACTGTAATTATGTATGGCATCATGGTATATGGCATATACAGCAGTTTTTTTTATGATTTAGAATTTTGGAGATCTGCACTGTTGACGCTTAGGTAATATCACACAATGTTCAGGCTTTTGGAGATCTCACCTGTGTTATGGGGACTTAAAGGGAATGGCAAGTGAAATAGCAATTGTAAATAAACATTTTGTTCGAAAACCAAAAGTTTGAGTGAAAATGATTCAGACTATTGGTATCTATCATTCAAGTCCCACTTGCTGTTTCTTTTGCCTTATCCTGTGATCAACATTTACAAATGCTGGCATCACAGAGACTGAGGAACAAGAGATCAAAGTCCTCACAAAGCTGAAAGAAACTGTGGACAAGCAGAGGGAGGAGCTGCGCTCATTGAAGCATGAACTTTCAGAAAAAGCAATGGACTGTGATGCAGTGAGTGGACTCTAGTGCTGTCTTCCAAAGAAGCTGTCAAGGGCTTAACAATAGTTAAGGGTTACCAAATCTCTTATTGTAATATATTTTATGTTCGTTTTAATTGTAATGCTTTGTTTGTTTTGTCTTTGCTGTAATAACATTACTGCTGCACAATTTTCCATATCGTTAGACTTTTGTCTTCTTGTTACTTTGAAAGGAGGGAGGTGAAAGAGAGTGTGAGAGAGTGAAACATGTGGACACCAAAGGTTTGAATGGTAGTGCATTGTAATAATTAAAAGCCATAAAATAGGTATAGGATCAAAAACATGCATTTAAAGTATTTGTTTTTAGATCAAAGTTCATTTTTTATTGTCCTGGTTTTAGCTGCAAGCCCAGGTGGAGCAAATAGCCAAAGTGAACACCGACCTGAGGAGGAAAAACAACACACAGAGAAAACAAGCCCGAGCCTTGCTGGAAGAGAAGTCTGAGCTGGAGATAGCCTTGCGAGAGAAAGATGCTGAGGTGGACAAGGTCAAGATCATGCTTTCCGAGCAAGAGAAATTTGAAGAGCAGAGAGCAGCTGTACGAGCTGCCATACAGGAGCAGAGAGAAAGCGAAGAGGTGAGCAAGATGATGATTATGTGGTTGCATTATTGCCAGGCACTGATTAGCAAGATTAGTTCCCATAGCTTTGAGAGCATGAATCAGTTACACACTGCCAGCATGCGTGTCATGCATGCCAGCATGCACAGATCAGCAGTATAGAGTTCAAATTAATGTGTTGAATTCTTCAAAATAAAACATGAGGAAAAAAGGGACAGTCCCTCCCTTCACTTCCCATGCAGGGCTGAAGACAACATAGCCATACATAAAAAGTTATTATTATTAGTAGTATTGAGCACTTATGTAACATGTTTCCTCACTTGGCAGTGACCTCAGTGTCATTTACAAAAGAGTGCAAGATTTAGGGAGAGAATGAGGATGTTTTTGTCTTTTAGAGCAAAAGCAGAAGGGCAGTGGATGCTTTGCTTTGTCCATTTAGTCTTTTTAGATTTTCATGATGTACAAAATATTTTAATTTTTGTTTTGAAAACTCAGTGGAGGCAAATAATATCAAGCTTGAAATCAGGTTTATTATGTTTATTGGAAAAAGTTTGTTGAAAGATACACAAATGCTACATTTGCTTTTTCCTCCTCATCTTTTTTTTTGTTTGTTTTTCCCAGCGAACTGAAGAAGAGGAGGATTCTCCTTTCTCAGATGATGTCACTGCAACAGTTATGACAGATTCTTCAACAACAGCCACATCTTCATCCCCTGAAATTGACCGTCGGACAGCTTCCGTGAACTCATTAGGGTTGGACTTGGAAGGCAAACTGATCATTGACATGAAAGATCCCAACCGCCCACGATTTACGATGCAAGAGTTGCGACAGGTGCTTTTTGAACGCAATGAGCTGAAGACGCGACTCTTCGAGGTAGAGGAAGAACTCAATCACTATCGCCCACGGTACGTCCAGATGCTTGAAAAAAGCATGCAGTTTTATATGACTTTCACACGT
Source organism: Pomacea canaliculata (assembly GCF_003073045.1). Taxonomy (NCBI): domain Eukaryota; kingdom Metazoa; phylum Mollusca; class Gastropoda; order Architaenioglossa; family Ampullariidae; genus Pomacea; species Pomacea canaliculata. The sequence goes on from NC_037593.1 coordinate 7,374,127, forward strand.
TATGAAGTGACCTGGCCACCTGCATGTTGGTGTATCCTGCATTTTGTCATGACATTAGTAATCATTCAAACACTGTTCTTTTTAAAATGCGATTTACTTCTCATTAAACTTGAAGCAATTTATTAAATACAGAAGATATATATTTCCTTGGCCATTTAAAACAGTTCTGTGAATTTTATTTATAATGATAACTTTGTGTTCATAACAGTGTTTTTTTAGTTCAGAAGAACAACAGAAAGTTGCTGTGTTTTCTAGTTCTTTTCAGGATGTGTCCAAAGTTCTCTTGTTTTTTTAGCAAGCAGATAACTTTAAGCGTTAGATAGTTTAGACTCAAAAGGAGACCTGCAGGTTTCTGATAGATGCTGGGTCACAGAAAGTAGTCCTCTGTCGTTCATGGAAACCATGACTTCATTTTGTTTTGGCTGCCTGCAAAACCTTTAGTTTTTGCTAATGATTTTTTTTTGCGGCTGGTTTTCGTTCATTTTGAAACTTGTCTCTTGTGGTTTTATTTTTTGATTTGTTTTCTAAAGGGATGAATTACTTTTTTTTTTTTTTTTTTTTTTGCCTTGTTTTGAAGCTTAACTTCTCTTGTCTAGGGTATGCAGGAATGAAAAAATTCTGTAATTAGCTAAAAGAAAAAAAGGCCAACTGCATATGGCAACATTTCCTCAGGAATACTAAAATACAGGATGTTTACAAATGAATATAAGACTTTGGACAACATGGAAAAAGTAACAGATCTGGTACATATTTGAAAGGAAATTTTAAAGTATCAGTGTGGTATTTTTAAGTGGAAGCTTTTTGGCTATTATTTTTAAATCTGTAGATAAATACATAAAAGATTGACTTGACATTGCTATATTTATTGATGCAATAGCCACAAATTAAGATACATAAAACATAGAAGCTGATTTTTTTTTCGTGTATTCCTGGATTGGGGGTAAGGCATCAGATTATGCAATAGTTTTATTTTATGGAGGTGTTTTGCAGAAATGAAAGCAATGTCAGCAATGCACATGTCTGTTTCAGCATATTTCACAACATTTGGTGAAGCAACTTAACAAACCTGGGTCTTCTTTCACAGAATCATAAGATTTTTTTTCCCCAAAATAACCTCTTTAATCAGTAACAGCAACACCAAAATAAGTTTTCTTAAAATTCATGTAATTAATGGATGACAAATGTTTGGCGAATCATGTGCAGTGTTTGAAGTTCTCAAAATCCAACTTATCTGATCAAAGTGGTGTTATAAAATCCTTAGTCATGCTTTATACTTGTATGTTGTGAACTTGCTGCTTTATCTGAAAGCTTATTATTGTGTTTTTTCTGGCATGTTTTTCTGCATTTTTGTTTTCAAGAAATCCTGGTGCACCAGAGGATGAAAATCAAGATGAATCGTAAGTTTCACATTGAAACATTTTTTTTAAAAGGTAAAAAAGATAAAACTTAGTCCACATATTTAATTTTGTGCGTGAATTTTCTTTATCATTGTTCAAATAGATCGTCTCCTTTAGTCATCTCCAACCCTTCATTAGAGATTAATTTATCGCTATCATTTATTCATTCTGTATTTATTCATACTGCATGCATTCATGGTGTTTGTCTAAAGACGGGTGTGTTTTGTGCACATGCACATGTGTACTTGTATATGTACGTGTAGATGCATAATATGATGTTCAAATTATTGTACACCACCTTATACATGTGTCTATATTTAATTTTTATTGTGTTTATATTATTGTAGAGCTCCTTTCCTTCTAAGTCAGACTGAAGATGCACAAGCACATACTATCAGTAGGCATCAAATACCATTTACCATTTATTTTACTGGTTTGCACAAATGTACTACCCTTTATTGCATAGGTTTGAACAAATGCCACAGCTGCATATAACCTCTACAGCAAGTTTAAACATCACATTGTGAGTGGCGATACAATGCTGCAGCTCTCTCTCCTTGATTCCGTGTCACCTAAGTTTGGTCTCCAACATGTCTGACATCCGGTCTGAGGTCTGCTGTTATATAATTATTGTAGGGTTAAACTTTAAAGTAGGCTTTTGTAAGCCCATGTTGATTATTACCAAGAGCCCAAGCCAATCACCACCAAGCACGCTTGGCAATTTCACCAAGAGCTCAATTAGAAAACCAGACTACTGGCTGCCCCTCTACACCTGCATCAAATCTGTTTCCGTCGGCTTCGACTCGCTTACGAGTTTTAGGTAACAAACATAGGGCTAGTATACACGCTTAATTAGGGATTTCACAACAGTTTAAAAACAAAGAACTTTTATGGTCAAGATGTGACAGCAAGGTCTGGAGCAGCACATACCAGCAGCAATGCTATTTACCAGGCAAAGTACAAATTTTGTTTATAAACAAAGTGTCTGAACACGGTCTGTGCAGCTGAATCTGATACTACTGACTGGGTTAGCATTTTTCATCAGTTAGTGGCTACTATCTTATCACCTATCGTAAAACATTCATAAAGGCAGGCTTGCTGTCTCATTCGTCACTTGTACCAGTGACTGTGCAGTTATAATTTTGACATTATAGGCTATGGAAAAAGGCCCATCTCTCCTTCCCCAGCAAGATAATCATTCATTTTGACTTGGAAAAACTGCAAGACTCAGAGGTTGTGCAAGTCTTCAAGTCTAAAGTTAAAGGCTAATTAGCCACCTTCAACAGGGTAGAGTATGACACAGGCAGCTTTTGCTGGAAACAAGAGTGGCATTCCTTTTAACAGCTGAAGAGCTTCTTGGAAGGCAGAGGAAGAAGAAACAACATGCCACAAGTGATATTCAAGATCACCGTGACCAAAGGAAGGCTCTAAAGAAAGAAGACAAACAACTCTGAAACCACTTTCAAGTACAAAACAGCAAAGTGTGACATCAGGAAGGGAATTAAGAGAACGTTATCAAAAGCTAATGCCAGACAATAGAGTTCAGAGTGTGGTTAGCAAAGGACCGGGTGGAAATGGTGTACGGCTAAATCGAAAGATGTCAAGGCTTCATATGTAAAATAAATAAATCCGCCTTAATGCTAACCCCCAATGAACCCAAAGTTCAAAGATGCAACCGCAGACGGCAGTCCTCATCTAGCATGACCTATGTCCTAGCCAAAAGGTAAGATTCAAACCATGCTAGGGCAGAAACTGAAATACTAAAGATGTCGGTGAGCAGCTAAACAAGACTGGATGATTAGTCATGTCAAAGGCCACTGACTGTTCTAAGAAGGTATTGACACCTGCCCCTTACTTAGCAAACACAGTATCAGTTGTAAACAGAATGTTACCAATTTTTTAATTAGTTTTGTGTGTGTGTCTCATTCTCATGTAGTAATAAGCTACAGAGTCATTAAAAAATTAGAAAACTATAAACTTTTGCAAGGCATCTTTTGTTATTCCACGTTTCTGTGTTTCATCATAGTTCATATTCTTGTCTGTCATTCTTTGCTTATTTATTTCTTCTTTCCTGTTTTTAACACTTGCCTGCATGGTAGGCAGCATGATATTCCGTGCTCAGGTGTGGTTTTACAGAAAGGTAGTAGAGTGGTACACCTGCTTTACTTCGTTTTCCAAATCCATTAACAACAGGTAACTCTGTCCCAAAGGAAGTGGAAGCTTTTGACTGCATGAAGTTGCCTCTTTTTCTCATTGCCTTGTTCTACTCCAGTTTCTTTATGTACTGACAAATAACCTCTTTGATCAGTAACAGCAACACCAAAATAAGTTTTCTTAAAATTCATGTTGTAATTAATCCACATCCAGGTGTGGACCGTTTATTGCAATGAGAATGACAAATGTTTTGCAAATCTTGTGCAGTGTTTGAAGTTCTCAGAATCCAATTTATCTGATCAAAGTGGTGTTATAAATTCCTTAGTCGTGCTTTATGCTTGTATGTTGTATACTTGCTGCTTTATCTGAAAGCTTTTTATTGTGTTTTTCTTGCATGTTTTTTTTTTCTGCATTTTTGTTTTCAAGAGAGCCAGGTGCAGCAGAGGATAAAAAGCACGATGAATCGTAAGTTTCATCTAAGAACATTTTTTGTTTAAAAGGGAGGGAAGTTAAAACTTAGTCCACATATTTAATTTTGCGTGAATTTTCTGTATACTACCATTATACTAAATATACTACCCTTTATTTCATGGGTTTGCACAAATGCCACAGCTGCATATAACCTCTACAGCAAGTTTAAACATCACATTGTGAGTGGCGATACAATGCTGCAGCTCTCTCTCCTTGATTCCGTGTCACCTAAGTTTGGTCTCCAACATGTCTGACATCCGGTCTGAGGTCTGCTGTTATATAATTATTGTAGGGTTAAACTTTAAAGTAGGCTTTTGTAAGCCCATGTTGATTATTACCAAGAGCCCAAGCCAATCACCACCAAGCACGCTTGGCAATTTCACCAAGAGCTCAATTAGAAAACCAGACTACTGGCTGCCCTCTACACCTGCATCAAATCTGTTTCCGTCGGCTTCGACTCGCTTACGAGTTTTAGGTAACAAACATAGGGCTAGTATACACGCTTAATTAGGGATTTCACAACAGTTTAAAAACAAAGAACTTTTATGGTCAAGATGTGACAGCAAGGTCTGGAGCAGCACATACCAGCAGCAATGCTATTTACCAGGCAAAGTACAAATTTTGTTTATAAACAAAGTGTCTGAACACGGTCTGTGCAGCTGAATCTGATACTACTGACTGGGTTAGCATTTTTCATCAGTTAGTGGCTACTATCTTATCACCTATCGTAAAACATTCATAAAGGCAGGCTTGCTGTCTCATTCGTCACTTGTACCAGTGACTGTGCAGTTATAATTTTGACATTATAGGCTATGGAAAAAGGCCCATCTCTCCTTCCCAGCAAGATAATCATTCATTTTGACTTGGAAAAACTGCAAGACTCAGAGGTTGTGCAAGTCTTCAAGTCTAAAGTTAAAGGCTAATTAGCCACCTTCAACAGGGTAGAGTATGACACAGGCAGCTTTTGCTGGAAACAAGAGTGGCATTCCTTTTAACAGCTGAAGAGCTTCTTGGAAGGCAGAGGAAGAAGAAACAACATGCCACAAGTGATATTCAAGATCACCGTGACAAAGGAAGGCTCTAAAGAAAGAAGACAAACAACTCTGAAACCACTTTCAAGTACAAAACAGCAAAGTGTGACATCAGGAAGGGAATTAAGAGAACGTTATCAAAAGCTAATGCCAGACAATAGAGTTCAGAGTGTGGTTAGCAAAGGACCGGGTGGAAATGGTGTACGGCTAAATCGAAAGATGTCAAGGCTTCATATGTAAAATAAATAAATCCGCCTTAATGCTAACCCCAATGAACCCAAAGTTCAAGATGCAACCGCAGACGGCAGTCCTCATCTAGCATGACCTATGTCCTAGCCAAAAGGTAGATTCAAACCATGCTAGGGCAGAAACTGAAATACTAAAGATGTCGGTGAGCAGCTAAACAAGACTGGATGATTAGTCATGTCAAAGGCCACTGACTGTTCTAAGAAGGTATTGACACCTGCCCTTACTTAGCAAACACAGTATCAGTTGTAAACAGAATGTTACCAATTTTTTAATTAGTTTTGTGTGTGTGTCTCATTCTCATGTAGTAATAAGCTACAGAGTCATTAAAAAATTAGAAAACTATAAACTTTTGCAAAGCATCTTTTGTTATTCCACGTTTCTGTGTTTCATCATAGTTCATATTCTTGTCTGTCATTCTTTGCTTATTTATTCCTTCTTTTCTGTTTTTAACACTTGCCTGCATGGTGGGCAGCTTGATATTCCGTGCTCAGGTGTGGTTTTACAGAAAGGTAGTAGAGTGGTACACCTGCTTTACTTCGTTTTCCAAATCCATTAACAACAGGTAACTCTGTCCCAAAGGAAGTGGAAGCTTTTGACTGCATGAAGTTGCCTCTTTTTCTCATTGTCTCGTTCTACTCCAGTTTCTTTTTTTACGGACTGGAAAATTTGCCTGTGGTTCTTTTCAGCTTGCTGAATAGGTGAATCTTTATGCATGTAATTTCCTTTAGTTAATATATTATTGTTTTAGAATGTTTTTTTTTTGTGTGCGTGCTTTGTTCTGTATTGTTTTTTGGAGATATTGTGGAGAAGTTACTTGGTAACAAAATAAGTCAGTGGAGATGGTGTTTTTCTTCATGTCTTTTTTTGAAATTGGCAGTGATTGGTTGACCTGAAACTTGAACTGGATGTCTGTGCTACATACAGTATAACATCATACCAATTTCTTAAAAACAAGAATAAGAATTGTAAACATGCAAAATACGTTGTCTATATTGCTTCAAACTGCATCATGGACATAAAGCCGAGTTGTTTGTGTTGTGGTGTGACGACAACAAACTTCCAACACTCGAACAAAGGCAGGAACAGTCAGCAGGTGTTGGACCCTTTAATACTCGGGCTTGTACAATGGCCACGGCTGCATCGCATCGCCAGAGACGCTAACAGTCGCTGACTCTTCTCTGTTGTATAGCTGTGCTCGCTGTCTCCTCCTCCATCGTCTGTTCTGTCATTTCGTCTCAGCTCTGCTCTTATGTACCTCTCGGAAGGCTTAACTTTCCGCAATGCTCCTGCAGGACCAGGGAGATTAGCAGCCTTAACCCTAGCCAATCACTGCTGAGTATCCTCTCTCGTGGTGCCTCAGCAGGTCCCACCAAAAACTAACATCCTCTGGCCTACCGGCCCTCTACAAGCAGATGATACTCATGCATATTTACCTCTTTAGGAATCTTGGACTTGTATTCTGTTTATAAACCATGAAGTTGAGCTTCGATGCTTTGGTTAACAGTAACAATTAGTGTTGATGACTTTGATGAATATTTAGCCATGGCAGTTAATCTCAGTGAAACAGTGGCAACTAGTTCTCAAAATTAGTATTGGGCACTTAGACGTCTAGAAATAATTTAAAATTATGAGGCTGTCTGCTGTGTGGTTGGTCTATCAGATAGTGTTAGAGCAAGAGTTTATTTTTGGAGAAAATTGAGCATTACCTGTTTCTGGTTCAGTCTTGCAAATTTTTACAAGTTATTTCCTCTCTCTTTACTCATGTTTGGAAGGTCACATTTTCATTATTTCTTGTTTATTGGCAGAAGATTGCTGGCCCATAGAAAACTTTTGGCTTTTTGTTAGAAAGTATGATCATCTTTTAGCGTCCTTGAATCATTCTGTTAAATATTAGTAAACCTTTTGTGGTAAGATACCATGAATAAATAATTATAACAGATGCATGTTCTTCAAAGAAGTGACTGTAAACTTTAACAATAATGGTGCATTGTTATGCATCTCACCATTTTTAGATAGTCCTAATGGTGAAGGGGGCTGGTGAAATTTGATTTTTGAACTTTTGGAAATCTTTGATTATAATGGCTCGCTTTTTTCCAGGAAATCCTCTTACTCAGGTGAAGAAGTGCTGGTGTATGGGCCCATTAACAAGGAACCCGATGAAAAGCTTTTTGGACGCAAAGAATCTGGCATCAGGAAATTGTAAGTCCAATTTCAGTCTTGCAGCTTTATCTCCTGTTTAATTTTGTTGCATCCTCAAAACTGTGGATGATGATGCTGAGATATTTGGTGTTTTGACTGCAGTTCTGGCAAATATGGATTATAAATTATATATGGATTAAATATGGATTATGCAAATAATTTAACGATGGTACCTAGAATTTTTTTTTCAGATTCTATTTTAATATAAGAGTAGGAAAGGAATAGGAAAAAATTTCATTTGATCGTATTAAAGATACGATCAAAGGAAATTTCTTCCTATTCCTTTCCTACTCTTGTAGGATTTTCTATCTGGGTATTGACCCTAGAGAAAAGTACTATTTTACCATTAGAAATTAGTCTCACTATGTACAGTTTATGCAGAAATGCACAAAATCACATCTGCATAATGGCTGATCAAGAAACTCAAGAAACTGTGTTAAAGTGCGTAAAAGGGTTAATCCAAAAGGCTTCCTTTCCTTTTATCAGCATCATTATTAACTACATCAGAGTTAAAAATAAGTTTTAAACAATGTATTAAACATGTTGTTTAGCTTTTAAGGTCATGTTTAGCTTTGCAAAATATTAATTTGGCAGAGGATGTGAACCTGCTTAGTTCATGGGGGAAAAAAGCATCATTTGCAAGAAGAGCTTAAACTCTTTTTAAAGGAAGAAAAATCTTTTTTTAAGTTTAGGACTTCGGGGTGACATAGAGTGTCACTTCTTGTTTAACATCTAATTATATTGCAGGAAATTTTGGTTCTGGTAGTATGGTAAAGAGAGTACCAGTGATTCTGAAACCATACAATGTACTGGATAGAAAACAACAGGAAATTGAGAACTGTAGCCACTGTTGGTTTTCTTGAAAATGCTTATACTCCTCCACTGCATATTTTAGACCCCTTGTGTTTGTCATTCTTTGGTAGATTTTTTTGTTCACTAATTTTTTTTTTATGTTGTCTTCCCATCAACTCCACTTTAACTACTACAAACAGCAGTATCCAGTTTTATAATTTGTCATTTTTTGTCAGATATTTGGTACTGTCATATTTGGGCACAAGGAAATATATCTTTAACATTGTAATGAAGTGCACCAGTCAAGCCAGCATAGAGACTTTTTTTCATTTGTGTTGTTAGTATTTTGCTTTTACATCTGACATTTTTCTTTTCATATTTGTGCTTTCATTCTACTCTGTTATATCTCACTCACTTTTATAAAGAAGTTTTTAAGTTTTTAGAATTTTTTTATTCAAGTATTTTTAATAGAAGTGCTTTTTGATGGGCAGGGCAGGGATTTGCATTGTCTTCAGTATGGGTGTGCAGATTTAACCTTGATTAGTTAAGTGCAAATACATATTGAGACCCATAGAAAATTAAAAAAGAGGAGAACATCAAATTTATTTAGTGTTTGCTAGAAGTTAAATTTCCATGTCGCATCTTTCACATTCATGTGTTTGAGTCATTAGTGTGAATGGATTGGCTAGGAGAGTTTTAAGTTGTAAATAGGAGGATGACATTTTAACAGGAAAATGGAACCCAAGTAAGGAGAGCAAATAGGACTGATTGCATGAGGAAGTGTTTCCCTTTGGTACAATATTGAATGATATGTAGACGCAAATGACCCAGTGTTAAAGCATTGGTTTAGGCCAGACTGGTAAAATTAGTCCTTTGTCAGGGTTTTGTCATGTTGAGACATTACACAAAGTTTCTGGTGTTATGGCTTAAATGATATCTGTCAGCCTCATTTTTAAAGGCAAAAAGTAAAAGACATTAATGACTTGGAAATTTTATTCAATCAGTCATAGCAGCACAACGGGCATTCACTTTTCTTTCTTTCGATCATAGCATTGGCTGTTTATGAATGTGAAATGGTTTCTGTTTGTTTATTTGTTTTTGGAATGGTGGGGGAGAATGACTGCTTTAATAACTGTTTGATACTATGATTTCAATGTCCATTTGCTGCAATCTGTTCTCTTTCTCTAGCTTTGAGCAGCTTTTGGATAACTTGAATCTTCCACCGTTGGACTTCTAATATCTAAGACAGGTTGTGTACGGTAGGATCAGTAACATTTTTTCAGTCCCTGCCCGTGCCTTCAAGATGACTTTTTGTAGTTGCCTTTTTTAAGTTTCTGCAAGAAGTTTTATCAGGTGTAACTGCATCATTATTGTTGCCTGTGGTTGTTACCTGTAACTGTGGTTCCCACTTCATATAGATTGTGTGTGTGCGTGCACGCACTTACATGTGTGTGCATGAAATTCATGCCTTTTTTTTTTTTGTTTGTTAAGTGTCATGCAGAAAGTTCTTGGGTGTCTGTGGCTTGCATTTATTTTACGACTGAAGTGTGCAGAGTATTAATCTGTCTACTTTGACATATGAAGTCTGTGATGTTTCCTGTATATTTTTTTCCTAGCTTCAATTTTTTGATGAAGCTGTGATACCGTCCTGTAATCTTTGTTTTAACAGAGTAGAACCACCCCTTCCCTGTTAGATGCCACATGTGTGTGTAAAATTACACAGTGGTGACTTTAACATAAACTATAAGAATGACTTACTGGACTTCTGGTGGCAGAAAAAAATTACAGAAGTGACTTAAAAATATTGATATTGCCAAAAAATCCTACTATTGACAGTCATGAGTATATTTACCTTTATGTTAAAGAGGCCATGTGTGCCATGGATACCACTGTGTAAATTGATGTGAGCTCTTTCTGTGAATGTAATTTGTTTTAGAGCATTTAGGATTCTAGGCCTTCATTTCATTGACTTAATGTCTTTGGGAGCTTGCCGTTGAAGGTGTCACAAAAGAGGATGTTTTTTGTCTTCGAGTGCCAGAGCCTGAAGAAGCTTCCATGTAGAGAACGTGATGTATCTTGTGTGCACATAAACTTATCTGCGATCAAACTGAGGAAATGTAGGTTGTCTAATCTAGAAATTATGCTATGTCACCACAGAAGGAGTTCTGAGTAAGCATTCACGGTATGTGCAGAAATGTATTTTACCCAAAAAACCAAGTGAGCATTTTCCGGAAGAACTTGTTTTATGACTAGGGTAAACGGGTTCAGACTTTGGATATGGCAGATAATAATGACAACAACGATAATAAATGTACATTGTTATAGTTCTCTACCACAGCATGAGTGTCATGTTCTTAGTGCTAATCAAGTACATGAACAATATACACGTTATAAATTGTACAAAAAATGAAAAACATGACAGTTACAGATAATATGTAATTATGGATGCTGGATTTTTTTTTAATACGCTTAATGCATGTGATGCAGATCATTGGGTCCTTCAGTAGCACCACATATATAAAGGAACTTAATAAATGCATAACTTTCATTGATATTTTCAGCATAAGGTTAGTGCTTGAGAAGCCTCCACAAATAATGGCTTAATATTCATGTTGTTCACATTTTATAAGTTAGATTTGATTTAAACATATAACTAGTTCTTGTCCTATCCTATGATTCTTAAGAGAAATAATTGTTGTGTGAATCAAATTGAGCGATTGGTCCTTTTTTTTTGAGCACTTACCAGAATTAAAATAACAGTATGCATAGATTTCTCATAAAAACATAAAGCAAGCAGTTTATAAAGTATAACCTTATCTGTTTCTCCACCAAAAGCAAGAAGACACACTCACAAAGAACAAGTGAAAATAATAATGAAAAAACCACAGCACTGTCACACCTCACAGTCCTGCCTTGCACATCTCTGTCACTGTGCATGTGCATTAGTATAGAATGTTCCAGTATCAAATTAGTATTTTTGTGAGGTCTACCAATCCTCCCCTTGTGTGTACAACTTTCTTGGTGTGTGCATTTTTAAAGTAGGTTTTATTCAGGTAACATGTTTCAGCTGGCTTTTTCCCTGTGATGTATATTTCCTTTTTTTAAAGCTGTGATGAATCTTAAGATACAGTTTCTTCTGATAGTAAATCCCTCATCTCCCAAATATATTAAGATAGAAGTTTTTTTTTTGATGGTGTATCCCTCATTTAAAAACCCAAAACAACAGAGTTGATGATTGTGGCATGATGGGCATGCTTTCATTTGTATAGAGAAGCTAATAAGACTAATATTGACCTGAAAAGTGGATATTTCAGGTAGCCAAATCAGTGCAGAAGTCTAAGGATATAAAAAGGACTTCTTGACCAGACATTCAGTGCTGAATATGGCACTTTTTTTATAGTCATGTCATTAAAATTTGCCATGGTCACATGTTCGACTACGTGTCTGGTTAAGAAGGCTTATAAGGACTTTTAAAATTATGGTCACATGTTAAAATCTGTGACACCTTTTAGGTGTCTGGAATGTTGCACCAAGTTTACACATGCTTTCAATTCCACAGCCTCTGTTTAAACATATTCTGTGCTATGCACTCAACTTAGGCAAAGAACTCACATTTTTGGTTCATTTATTTATTTATTCTTTTTACCCCTGCAAACTTGTGATCAAGTCAAGGATTACCAAAGACTAGCACAGTCTTTGGACTGCTTCACACCAAGCCAGCATACCTGGTATGGTGGACTGACCTGCTTTGCACCTACCCCCTGAAATCACACTATTTTGATGTTTTTTCAGATTTTTATCCTTGCTTGAGGCTGGGTTAGATCTGTTAGGAGACACCTCAGATATTCAAATACCTCCTCCTGCAGCAGCTCCAGAAACGGTGCCCCTGAATACAGTTAGGACCTATAGGCAGCTCTCCTGCTTTGGTCAGCCAACAGGCTCCAAAGAAACCATGTTTTGATCTGGCACCACTGTGTGGGCAGCCTTCACACCTACCTAGAGTGTTTTGAGGTAGGGGCTTGCAGTGCCGAGACGGTCTTGCTGTTAACTAATATTTCACGTCCGTTTTTTATTTATTTATTTTTTTTTTAAGTCTGCTTCTGTTATACCCTGTTAGTGCATGCAGCTAGCAGCAGTTAGATTTTTGTTGAACCCTCAAAATTTGCATCTGGCTTCTGTGTGTGCAGACAGAGTCTGCTTGGCTTCAGTAAATATGAATGATAGGCTGCTTTTATTTTCAAGACTTGTTTTGCTTAAGTGAATTGTTACTTTAAGTGGTAGAAAAAAGCTCATCCTTTTCTCACTGATTTTTACTTAACAGTGAAAGCAAGTATTTGTGTCCAGTTGTAGACCAAAAAGTTCTGCCCACCCTGGTTTCTTTTAAGTCTGCCCATAATTTTCAAGCATCCAGCATTCTACTCTATAACCAGACAAAGTAGACTTGACTTTAGCCACCACATTACGTTAATTATTGTGTAAACACAGTGCATAAAGGGTTCCATGAAAAGTTTATTGGTAGCCACGTGAATGTTGAAAATGTTTAGTTTTAGACTTAATAATGTTTTTTTGGCATGGTTTTTGTTGAATAAGGTGGTACAGACCATTTTCTGTAGGTTGGCATGCAAGGAATATGGGAGACAGTAATCATTGTTTTTGTGGCTGTGCGCATAAAAACAGCTAATGGGATGTAGCACAATTGTGATACTTGTTGTGTTTGATTAGTTGCATTACTTTGTTGTTTACTGAGTGTCACACAGGCATTATTCTTTTTTTCTTTTTCTTCCCTTACTTATACAACTTTGTCTCCTGTCTATTTTTATACCTCTATCCTTTTTTGGCATGATGTAAAACCTCGACAACCACCCACCTCTTTCCCTTCCCTATGTGTTTTGATATGGATGGGCTTGTATTTACACATATGCAGTAGCACATGCTTGCACTTTCATCATCTAAAACAGTGTTCCTGCATGCATGTGCTTGGGCATGTGCACACACACACACACCATCTTACTGAGAAATAATTTAACTTGAGACACACTCACCATTTTAAATATGTGCTTTTATTTCACTATGAATATTTATTAACAAAGGTTTCTTTTACTGAAGTGAATAGGGATGATTAAGATTTCTTTGATTTGTCATTGTTAGAATGGCGATGGACTCATGACTCTTATTGTCATTTAATTTACCAATATTTTAGATAAAGGAAAGAAATGACGCGTGAATTGCGCTGTCCTGTTTGTGCTGATGTTCAGTCTTGGGACTGAGATCACGATCCTCAGAAAGTGGTAGAAAAATTTGGCGATATATTTTCTCAGTTGACTATTATGTACCCTGTAGGTTATCATTGTTTTGTGCTTTTGCTTAAGATTCTGGCAGCTCATAATGTCAGTCGGCTTAATCACAGGATTTGCTGCAAGGCTATGATGTTCTTTCTGTTTAGTTAATGTCTCCAGTTTTATTCGCTGTTGGATGCAGCTAACCTCTTTAATTCTTTAGTAATGAGTTTGTTGACATGATCTCTTCTATCATATTTTTTCATATTCATTTTAAAATATCTTTCACTGCTTAGAGGATAAGTTGGTATCACTAATGCTAGAAAGGATTTAGGTTGATTGCTGTTAAAGTACCATCTGTTCATGTACAGTTTTAACAAATGTCCTACAGTTTGAAAATCTCAGCCTTCAAAGCCAATTACCAGTTTTTATAAAAAAATTTTCTAACATCATGTATTGAGAGTCTGGATACAAACTACCCTTTTAGACATCCATGAGCAGCAGGTGGAAGTCCCTCAAGGAAGTATCCTGTCACCTATATTATTTTGCATCAAAATAGATGGTATCCTGAAGTCTATTTCAAAACATATGGCTGCTTTGTTATATGTAGATGATTTTCCTTTCTATATACAAGGAAAGTTCTTACCTGGTCTGGATAGATAATTACAGGTTTGTGTAAATCATGTCTCCAAATGGGTACTAGGAAAGGGTTTCAAATTTTCCCCTTCAAAGTATGTCTGCATTCACTTAACAAAATTAAGAGGTCCTTTTCCTGAACCTTCTCTCATGGTAAGTGGAGTGGCACTCAAGGTATTAAAAGAGATCCGTTTGTTGGGTATTTTTTTTTTTTATCACAAACTCTTATCAGAGCCACATCCACCATCTTCAATCTTCCTGTCTGAAGCCCATGGATATCCTGAGAGTGATTAGCAATACAAAAGGGGGTGCAGACCAAATTACTTTACTCCGTCTATATTGCTGTCTAGTATGCTTTAGATTAGACTATTGATGCATAGCCTGTGGATCTGCTAGAACTTCATACCTAAAAAGGCTAGACACTGTACATCATCTTGGGCTCAGAATTTGTCTTGGAGCATTCAGGACTACCCGCAAACACAGTCTACAAATCTTCTTCAAATATCTGTATGTCAACCTTTAAATGTTCCTGTACTTCGCTCTTGCCATGAGATAGCAGCCTCAGTTGCTGACATGGTGTAAAACTCAACTAACTAATGTAGTTTGAAAAAACATCATATGTTGCGCGCACTTGTAGTTGCCACCATGAACATGGTGAGGTTTAGGATCCTTTTCTTTTGCATGTTGAATTAGGTTGCTTTAAGATTCTGAGCTGCATTAATTTCATTTATTACCAGCTTTTGTTGTACTAGGACGTTTTGAAAAATATTATGAATGTCACTAGTAGCCTTACTAGTATTGATGCAAATTTTCATGTCTCCTGTGAAAAATTGTACTTAAAAGAAAGCCGGTATGCACGTGCTTGGGTGTGTTTTTTTTTTTTTCCCTTATTATGTCTTATTATATGATTTGTCAGCTTGCTTTAGGCTTTATAATTTTTGCTCATTTGTTTTGAACATGTTATTTTCACTGACTTGCGTCTGTAATATATCGTAGATTTTAACATTTATAGTGAAATATTACATTAAGATAAATGCTTTGAAAGTCCTTCAGCCCTGTAAGAACGGTTGCCAGAATTGACAAAGGTAACTAAATTAACACTGCTAAGACCTCCAGTGGAAGGAGAAAAATTTTTGATTTCACTGGCTTCAGATGTGAGTAGGTTTTTCCACAGATAAAGCATAGCAGTTAACAGACTGAGAACTTTGCTGCTGCAAAAACTGTAACAAGACGTACTAATACTAAAATCTCTTCTGTTGTCTTTGACGTCATCGTTATCATCAGTCTTCGTAATTAGCTTCTTCACTGTCACAGCAACCATCACCACTATTCATTCTATCACTGTAGCTATCATGATTGTCAGTCTATTGTTAACATTTGTTATAAAAATACTGCAGTAATACAATATGGTTTTATTTAGCTTCATTTTTGAGGGGGAGAAAAAAATCTATTTGGGTCATGATGATGTCTTCTTTTCTTTTGCAGTTTTGATTTTTTGTTTGGGAATGGTCCCTCACCACCCAAGGGCAGAGTTCAGAGATCCAACACGTTCATGAACTGACATGCAGTCGTTCGCCATGTGTCACCGACACCAAGGAGCATTTGTACCACCATCACTTCAGCCATTGCGTTGTTGGTGACGATGCACAACATTCCTTCTCAAGTGCCTGCAAAGTCGACGACAAGGCTGATATAGGCATGGTCTTTTTCCAGCCAGCTGCACTGTGGGAAAATGACAGCCAATAGAGAGGACATCACTGAAAATTCTGTTTGATCTTCAACTGTCTGCATTGTCAGGAAATGGCTAGCTTCAGACAAGTTTATACAAACTGAATACTGTTTATCGTCTGCTCTACACAACATAGATAAAAGAACAAAGGTTTATCACCCTGAGAGATTAACATTATAATAACATTTCTTTTTTGGTTTTTTCTTGCAAGCCTCTGGATGGGCTGCAGAAAATATTTACTACCCAAAATGCTCTTGATTTGGTACCTGATTTGCGAGCAGTTCAAATATTCATCGCTCTTACACCTGTTGCATCACAACATAGCTGACGTCTCTTATGTTGCTGTAGGGATGTTGGTTTCATGAAACTTTATTCATGCCAACCAGTGCATTGTGGATTCCAAAATTATCTACACAAGATCAACAGATTTAAGAAAGGAAGCTGTCAAATCTGTCAGCCCCACTCTCTCTCTCCGAGAAGGTTCACATTAATATAGTGTGGCTAGACATTTCCCATGCTGTGCACAAAACGGTGAAACTTTGTTGCCCTTGAATGTGATATGAAAGCGGTGGGAGAACTTAGCTGTTGTTCTGATTGAGACATGCTGAGGGACCAGTCTGCAAACAAAAAACTGTGATAAATGCATACTGTTGCTTTTTGTCTTATTTCAGGACTGTATTGCGTAGTTGTAGATAAAGTACCTTGTGATGTGATGTGTATGTGACTGTGAAAGAGATGAATGCTTCCAAACTTTCAAAACTGTTGGATTCCCACTCACACCCCATTCTTTTATATTTCCTGCTGTCCAGTAATTGGTCAACTTTGAAATCTTTTCAGAAATCTTGTAAACTGAACAGTCAGCAATCGCAGTAAAATTTTGTTAACAATCTAAAATAGGCCATCAATTTAAAGATCACATACTTTGTGGTAAGATTTTAAAGCAGAGGAACAGAGATAAAAATTTATATGGTTTTGATAGTTTTATTTAGGATGTAAATTTGATTTCAGATCCTTTATATGAACTATTCTTTTATGGTCAAGACAAAATAGAGCGATAAAATGTGTGTGAGTGGAATGGGTGTGTGGAAATAAAATGCATATATGGAGGTATTGTATACTGCATTTGCATGAGGAGTGAAAGGATAAAACATAATTTTTATCATTATATTCTAGTTTTTATTTACAACATTTATTTCCTTACAAGATTTGTATGCTTTTACTACTGAATGTGGGCTTAATTATGGCAAACTGTTTCTATGGGAAATTGGCCAATACTTCACTAGCATATTAAAAGTGGGACATTTTATGGCATAATTCATCTGACTTTCTAACACAATGGCTCCAGCTGTCAAATGTAGTTGACATGCAGCTTTACACACAGTAAATACCTTTGGTGAAGGGTGTTGACGCTTATGTGTATGCAATGTATTTGGAAATAGCTGAACTTAAAATTTAACCAACCAGGGTGAAGGCAGAGCTAGTCATGGATGGCCTTTAACCCATGCCTGCTATAAGACATGTTGGATTGTGTTGTTTTTGTTTGGTTTATTTGCATCATGCTTACAGAGACTCCACTATGGCTGTTTGCATACCTTAGAGATTATGTTGATAACAAGGTGTTCTGTCTGCGTATCCATGTGCGGTTTCATAAAATGATTGTTGAAAGTTTTTTGTGTAGGAGAGAGTAAAAAGCAGCAGTCCTCATTTTGGGTCAGCCATGCATCGTGTAAACAAAATTTGTAAAAATAGAGCACTAGCGTTGTAGCCATGGTGAAGATAGCATTGGAGGACAGCAAGGAATAAAATAAGGTCAAACAGGAGAAGGGCACTTCTTGTTGCAGCCCTCTTTCCTCCATCATTCTGACTGAAGAAATAAATAAGATGCAAAAGCTTCTTTTCTCCTTCTTTACTTGATGTAATGTAATTAGTAAACTTCTTGTTCCTACTCACCTCCAGTGGAGCATAGGGCCGCAAATTAGTAAACTACCTATAGCAGGGGTGGGCAATTAATTTTCCCAAGGGGCCGCATGAGAAATTGGGATGGTTTTAGAGGGCCGGACTAATATAGTTAACTCAGTTTTACCCAATACTGTATATATAGTATATATACTGGCGGGCTGGGCAGCGGGCGGGCCGGTCAGAGACAGGAGGCGGGCTGGCCTTTGCCCAGGTCTGACCTATAGCATATGTGGCACATGAATAGGGACAAGTACTGATCGTGTCGTATTTAGTCATCAGTGGATCTTGATCAGGAATGGAGGAAAATGTTAACAGCACTGCTGACTCCAGCACACATTAATGGCAGCTGTTCCTATCCTTACAGCCGTCACAGTTTCACAGAACAGATTCATGTTTAAAGTATAAAATGATCTGTGTGTTGCATGTGTTTAAAAGAAACTTCTAACAGGGATACAGCTGTGGATCATATATTATATGTTTTGTGAAAGAGGCACATATTTTTGTGTTTGTATCAAGCTAGGTCACGAGGCTTTGGGTTTTGCTTGTCTTACCTGTTGATCAAAGATGAGTGCCATCAAAATGGAATTCTATTTAATTGGCAGGTGACATGCATGCAGATGAGCAGTTGATTGGCATATAGTATTATAAGCCCTTTTCCCATTTACTCTTTCTGCTATAAATTGTGCTCCTATTTACAATTCTGGTCTTTTTCAACATCAACCGTTGAGTCTAGAAACGCTTGGCAATTTGAAAGCAGTGGTTTATTTTCAAGATCAGTCTGATGTGTTATTCACAGGGCTTATGTCCTAATCTGACAAAAAATGTGATCAATGTTAAAAATTTGGAGCGTGCAGGTTGAGGTATTACTTCATCAGTCATGATAGATAGTAAAGAGGCTAATGAAGGCAGTAGTTACACTTCTTTCAGTTTCCCTTGCATGGGGTGCTTAGATTTTAATTTAGCCAATTTTTTGAAGTAATCCCTTAATAAAGAAAAAATTATGTGTGAGTTTTCATACCACATCCAGAAGTCCATTAGTTCTCGTTCTCGTGCATTTCCAACAGCTGGTTATCTTAATTTTTAAACAGTGGAGCAGCTCAGAGGTTCAGATATGTACACTTCATATTATTGTTGCTGCCTTTAGAAAACTTATGTGATTTCATTCCACTTATGCAAGTAATTTTGATCACTACTATTACAACTGTTTTAAAAGCTGTGGCTGCTTACACTTTGCAGAACTGCTTGTATTCAATAATATACACATCCATTATTCTAATACTAGGTCTCTGTCTTGTATGATTGTATGCTATATTTTATTGTGTGTAGGAAATCATTTTTATATAATGGTCCTAACATATAATGATTAGGTATTAAGTCTGAAGGTCATTGGAAGTTGTCAAATAACAGACTTTGTTAGGCGCCATTTCTTGTACTGTGCAAGGGTGTCTTGAAGCAGTGTCAAGATTGCTTAAGTGCTGCTCCATCTTAAGGCACTCAAACTGACCCATTGAATAAGATTGAGAGTAAATGTTAAAGTTAAAACTGAGGTGTGATCTACAGTTCTTACAAATGGGATTTTTTATGGTTCGGAGTGATTCATGTTGAAGGTTGAATGTTCTAAAGATTGGTGTAAATGTGTGAAATATCAGTAGATGTGCCATAATCACGTATACAGCATTATTTGTGTTTAGTTATGTAGCAGTAGTCAATTTATGTTTCTTTTCTATCTGTCAGATGTTTGACCTCACTGTAATACAGTCATCAAATGTGCTATTTTTTAAAGATAAGCAGCTTTCATTTTGAGTTAGTGCAGATTTACAGAAACTTGACATCTGTTTTGTCCTTCAAGAAATACTTGTTATGGTTCATTGCTGCCATGAAAAATAAATATTCTCATTAGGCAAATGCACTTCTGGGCAATAACCTTTTCTATTTATTTCATGAATGTGAATGTACTTTACAGTGCACACTACTCCTACACAATTCTTAAGTGGAACTGTCACCACACATCTAGAAATGTATGGGTCATCTGATGATGTACATGTGTTGTGAATGTGGGTGAAGTGAGATGAGAGCTTGTAGTCTATTCTGGCTTTCACTGGTAGCCAATGAAGAGAGCAAGAAGAGTTGCAGTAGTCTGGACAGAATAAATGAGCAGATGAGAATTTTGATGGTTGAGATGGACAGAGTATATTGCAATGATTTTGTGGGTTATTCTAGGTTAGCAGTCTTATCAGTTATGGCAAGTTTGTTTTGTTTTTTACTGCATTTTAAGGATGATGTTATCCAGTTTGTACTATGCTGTGTTACATTAATCTTTCGGTGGTTTGAGATTTGGGTGGATGTATGTTTAATGTCAGTCTATATTTTGTCACCCACTTCACATGCTATTTATTATACAGGTCATCTGGTGATGTATGTCCGCAATACCCATACACCTACATGAGTCCATTCAGTGGTGTCATGCACTAAATACATCACTGGTGAACCATCTCCACCTAGGTTTGTTAACTGAACTGTAAGGTAAACTGCCGAGCATGATGTTAAAGGAACACATCACACAAATGCATCAAGTGAGCATTTATTCCTCTTTGCACAAAATTTTATTACACTTCATTCGTTTTGTGAAACAACCATGTGCTCAAGCTTGCTTTATCCACCTCTTTCAAAGCAATTCGTGCAACCAATAATAAACACTTTCATAAAAAAACAAAAAAACAATGGTGCAAACATCTACCAACACAATCACTTACCATTCTTCTTGATCCACTCATTCCAGTTTTGTACAAAACATACCTTTTAGTTGCCACAACAATTTTTTTTTGGGTGGGGACTTAAGGATGGGGGAAAAAATCTACAAATTAGGGCAGCAGCAAGGGAAGAGGCAACTTTGAACTAAAATACTATTCCATTCATACTAAAGTTTAAGTACCATTGCTTACAGCCTAGAATGTGTAACATGCTAATAGTTGCCCTGAGTTCAGGGTGAAAGACAATGTTAAAGAACAAGGTCAAATATTTCATGCATCCAATTATGATAGAAAGGACCCGCAACAAGGTCTGACACAAGATTTATGAATGGCGACAGAAAACATAATTTGAGCAATCACTATGTACAGATGTGAACAAGGACTGCACTACAATTTCCAGAATTTCAAGATGTACAACACTTTTTTGGGATCTGACAAACTAATATTTTGAACTACTGAAGACAAACCAAAGGACCCCAAAACTACAAACTGCAGCATTTGAAAGGTAGCTGAATAAAGAAACACGAAAAAACATTCTATGCTGAACTCTTGATTTTAAGGTTATGGGTATTCGAGTATTCTACATGATTGTAACCTGCTACAATAAACAGCAGAGCAGTCTCAAAGAACATGCTTTTAATTTTCATATGGCTCTGAAACAGCTTGCTGCAAACTGCAGTCAATGAAAATTGTAATGGACTACAAAAATGTTTGAAGAACACTGAATTTCCTTCATACTGGCAGATGACAAAAAGACAATGTAGTACATTAAGGAATGATCCAACCCTGCACCATCTTCGGTTTGCAAAAAAGCAAAGCAATATCATCCAAATGGATTTACAGCTAATGTGAAATAAATAACTGTCCTGGAGTACCTACCACAAGACACTGACTGTACACATAAAAGACCTAAACAGGTCAAGTATAAATTTGCTGTGAATATTATGCTATCTTAAATGAGTACAAACCATTTTAAAATGTCTTTTCTGCAACTGTAAATGTGGGCAATACACATTTCACCCCCAACCCAAACTAAAAAAAAACCCTTAAAACTACTAACACCTTTCCTAGTTAACAAATTCATCTTCTGTACATCTTGCAGATAAATATACAAATAGCACCAATAATGGACTCTGTCCTTTCTGCTGAACACTTATGTTCTCCGAGTAACAGAATACATTACAGAGCACTTTGTCTTCCATTTCACAGCCTTCCACACCATCTCTCTCACTGTATGATGTCTGATAATATTTTGCAATGGGCAAGTTACAATTGTGACATGGGTCATCATTCCTAACACAGAAAAAAAATAAATGAACCAAGTGCACACTTTTGACAAAAATAGCATTTCCAGAATTCCGCAGTCTCCTTTTGGCCACAAATAGCACACTTCTAATGAAAATACTGCAATGGCACGCGGCCAAGAAGGGAACAGCAGGCAAGTATAAGGCAATCCCCCCACCACCCCCAAAAAACAAAAAGGACAGATTTAATTGACACTGACAGTACTGCTTTGTTTGAAATGCCTCGATCTCCCCCACTACCATCACCAAGCAGAATCTAGGTCTCGCATCTTACATCAAGACAGGAACTACAAGGGCCTGTACACTTGTATCTGGTAGCAAATCTGATAGTTCCAAATCTTGTCTAGCATGCCCTCTGCTGACAATGTTATTCAATTCTGATGCAGATTTAATAAAAGTGCCTTACATAAAAGTACAATGTTAAGTGCACTTAATGAAATAGGCATTCATGTTTTTGAAATAGCATACTAATGCCTAAGCTTTAAAAAAAAAAAAAAACTGATTCACTTTCTCTTACCCCTGACTCAAAGTTTCTAAAAATAAAGTACTAGCTGCAACATCAGACTCCACAGGGTGCCTAATGCTTTATGCATAACAGGCACTTGAATCTGTTCATTTTACATTCCTGTTGGTCACGCTCAGGCCCGGTTCTACCTATTAGGCGAACTAGGCAATCGCCTAGGGCGCAGCGACCGAGGGGGGCGGAAAATATGGCCTGCTTTTTTTTTTTTTTTTTTAATGAATAATTTAGGGGAAAATGTCATTTTCACAAATTATATTAGCAGGACACTTTTCCTCTGCTTGTAGACTGACCACCACGCTAGTTTCTCAGTACATGTATGAGGAAAACCCACTATCGCATTATCCCAGGCGCACTTCAGTGACCAGCTAACCGGCAGGCAAGTAGAGGGCGGGAGAGGGGGGGAAGGTGCTGAGAGGGGCGGCGTTGGTGGAAGGCACCTTTTCCTCAGCTTGTAGGTTGACTTCACCACCGAGTTCTCAGTTCATGTAGTGATGTAGTACAGGAAAACCCATTATTACTGGCCGCACTTGAAGTGACAGCTAACCAGCGGGAAGAAGAGGGCGGAGAATAGACAGCGGAGGGGGGTTGATGGATGGGGCCTGGTCAGTGCGGACCCTACGATGGAGTGGACCGCATTCCACTAATACAAGCTCACTTTCTTTCCTCTATCTTACCATTGAAGAGGTTCCACATTATGCATTGAAAATACTGCAGCTGATATCAGGGACAACAACACTGACTTGAGTTTGCTACGCGAGTTTCTCTGTGGTTCTGACAACAGTTTTATGCTCAATATTGTTTACACTACGAACTTTCACCCGAAGGAACTTAGCTAATGTCACCAACGCGTTTCTTAGTTAATAAGAGTACAGTCAAATCTCCCTACTATGCCACCCACTACTATGCCACTCTCGGTATTATGCCACTTTTGCTCGGGTCCCGACTATAAATTCAATGTAAAAAAAAATTTACTATGCCACCCTACTCTCGCTACTATGCCACTTTTTTGTGATTGTTAAAGACACAAGTTGTAAAATTCCGCGCAGTGCTCGATTACTATACTGTATGGTAGTGTGGGACATCGCTGTTAGTGGGGATGGAACATAGCACGCACACAGGGAGGGTGGAGGCTGGCCGGGTGACAGCCATGTGACAGAGGGAAGGTGTGATGGAGTCGACTAGCGACAGGATGCAGGTGCGCGGATGTGGTTGGGAGGGGTGGAGGGATGAAGAGGTGAGGGGAGAATGAGAGGAGACAGCTAGCGAAGCGACGATTCTTGAGAGCTTTGGACCAGACCTGGGCAAAGGCTCCTGTCTCTGACCAGCCGCCCGCCAGTATATTATACTATACATACAGTATTGGGTAAAACTGAGTTAACTATATTAGTCCGGCCCTCTAAAACCATCCCAATTTATCATGCGGCCCCTTGGGAAAATTAATTGCCCACCCTGCTTTGTACTGACGGGTAACTTGAACAAATAAAGCCGTTTTTACGAACCCTCTCTACTATGCCACTCCCGCTACTATGCCACTTTTGCTCGGTCCCGGTAGGTGGCATAGTAGG